>NC_060281.1:34597097-34697215 GCF_021613505.1 Equus quagga
CAATTCCCTAAAGATGATGCAGCAAAGATGATGAAACAAGGAGCGTTATGAGTATTCTATTAGAGCATGGAAGTAACAATTAGAGAATCAGCTAAAAGAAATAAAACAAGTTGTCTCTGAGATTAAGGAAATGGGGTTGGGGCATTTCTCTTCATAACAAGCCTTCTAGAAGTGTAAGACCTTTTAAACTATGTGCAAATGCATGTTTGGTAAAAATAAAAAGACAACACAGTAGGCGAGAGAAAGGACTCAGGAATTGTCTATAAGGAGCATCATAGAAATGGAGCAGTAGTTGGAAGGAGACATGGGATTGAGTGGTGGACTTTTATGGGAAGATTTTGTTTTGGTTTATTTAGTTTTACTTGTTTTTGTTTTTTAGTGGGAGCTATTACAGCATGTTTGTATGTAGGAAAGAATGAGCCAGTAGAGAGTAGGAAGCTGATGTTTCAGGTGAGGGAGGGGACCTGATCCTGTGCTCAAGCTGAGAAGCGGCCTTAGACAAGGGCAGATCCATCCATCATCACTGATGTGAAGGCAGAGTATATAGGTACAGATGTGGGGGTGTGGGGGGAAGATGGTGTAATTCTCATCTGAGTGGTTCTTTTCCGAGTGAAAAAAGAAATAAGCTCATCATCTAAGAGTGGGGAGTGGAGAGGATTGAAGATGGGGGAGAAAGTGAGAAACAGCCCCCTCAGGAGGAGTGAGAGTGAACTGCCTCCAGCAATGGCATCTGGAGAGAGCAGGGCTGGAGGCCACTGGGCTCTGTGCTCATCAACTTAAAGAGAGAGTTCCAGCCCTGGGGCAGCAGCAGGAGGATACATAATAGGCTAGGAGAAAATGCAACAGAATATCTCCAAGTGTGAGGATTACAGTTACTTTTACTTTGTCATGAATAACTTTTAACATTTTGTAATTTTTTTACAGTGAATATATATTATATCATATACGTTGTACATTAAACATATATATCATAGTCAGAATACATTTTAAACTGGAAAGCAGACAGGTAGGAAAGTTCAGAGCTCAGGGCACAGAGCTGGAAGTGCTGGGCTCCATTTCTGGGAAATGAATTCACAGAGCCTTTTCTCCGTCTCTCAGGAAGCTGTTCTCCGTGGAGGCCAAGCAGGATTTTTCCTTCTTTGGAGGCTGTGACCATTTATGAGTATCTTGTCAGCTCTTTGATGCTCTTAAAAAGATAGTTTTTCATGTTACATGGCATTTTTACCTATTTTTGGTGGGAGGATTGGTTCATACAATTTAGCCCATCTTTTTCAGAAATGGAAATTCTAAGGCAAATAGCTCAGTGAAAACGATGATTGGTTCTCAAGTAGAGGATCCGAATCTATGTCTTAACACATCATCTGAGGGTGATCTTTCAAGTTTTCTACAAGTGTAAGGGATTTTCATGTAATTTATTTTTTGTAAACATTATTCATGCATACACAAGAGAATTCAAACGATACTCAAGAATATACAAAAATAATTCACATCATCCTCCTCATCTCCCAGTCATCCAAGTCCTCTACCCAGAAACCATCACAGTTGGCAATTTCTCATTTTTCCTCCCAGAAAAAACATATCTATGCATTAATGTATACTGCTATGTCTGTGAAAGAGCTCAGGCCACAGATGGGAAAAAAAAACTTGCAAATGACATATCTGATAAGGATATTGTTTTAGAATATATATAGAACCCTTAAAACTCAAGAATAAGAAAATAAATACCTCAAAAAATGAGCAAAAGTCATAACAGTCACCTCACCACAGAAGAAATACCAATGGTAAATAAGCACATGAAAAGATGCTCCACATCATATGTCATTAGGGAAATGCAAATGAGAATAACAGTGCTATACCATTACATACCTATTAGAATGGCCTAAAACCCAAAACTGGCGATGCCAAGTGCTGACCAGGATGTGGATCAACAAGAACCCTCATTTACTGTGGGCAGGAATACAAACTAGCACAGCCATTATGGAAGATATTCAGCAGTTTCTTATAAAACTAAACATAGACTGACCATACAACCTATTGATCACTCTGCTAGGTATTTCCCCAACTCATTTGAAAACTTACATTTGCACAAAACCTGCATGCAAATGTTTATAGCACAACACCCCTTAAATGTGGGCTGCGCATAGTTACTTCCTTCCAAAGACTACTGTGAGGAAAAGGACAAAGGAAAAAAGGAACTTCACAGGGAGAAAGCTGGGAAACACAACCTCAGCCAGGTGGTGAAGGTTAACACCATCAGTGATCCATCAAGTGGGTAGTTTATACCCTTTATATGTTGTGTTGAGAATGGCACTTCACCCCTGTGGGCTTCTTCCCAAAAATCCATAGCCCTGGTCAACCAAATTCAAGGTGAGAGAAAGTCTACAGTATAGCTGAGCAGTACTCCTCAAAAACGTCAAGGTCATCAAGAACAAGGAAAGTCTGAGAAACTGCCACAGCCAGAGGAGCCTGAAGGAGGGGTGATTGGGACTTAATCTTCTTTGGTATTTTGGATGGAGTCCTGTAACAGAAAAAAAGAAAAACTAATGAAATCCAAATAAAGTATGTGCTTCTGTAATAATGTATCAATATTGATTCATTAGCTGTGACAAATGAATGATAGTGACATAAGATGTCAACAACGGGGACAACTGAGTGTGAGATATACAGGAACTCTGTACTAACTGCAAATTTTATGTAAATCTCAATATGTTCTAAAATAAAAATATTTATTTAAAAATACAGCCTCAGAAAAGCAATAGGGAGTGGAAGAAAAAGTTATCTACTTTTCACTTGTCATCAAGGAGCGGCAGAGAGGGGTTGTGGGAGAAAAGATGGAAACCTCAGACACAGGGCAGAGCTCCAGAGCACCCCTCTCCTCCAACCCCTGCCCCACCCCCGAGCCTGAGCCCAGGGCTGCTCAGAGGCATCTTCATCCCCCATTGATGTCCAGCCTCCAGGTCAGCCACCTCTGCCTGATCAGACCACAGCCCATCCTCTGCCCTGGCTGTGGGAATAGGACGGATTACAGCTGTGATGCCCTGGTGTGGCCACAGGGCTGAGGACAGAAGATCCTAGCAACCCCTTAACCTGCTCATCAGGGACCTCCCCACTGTCTTCCTGGGCTCCCAGCAGCAGGATAGGGCTGTGCACACAAGGGGGAACCGCCATCCGGTGTCAGGTTCAGAGTCTGAATTGTTTCCAAAATAGGTGCTGAGACAGAGGGTTTCCTCCCAATTGAATGGCTATAGATTTTGGCTGCAGGTAGGGTGGGGTAGTAGAGGGGGAGGAATAGGAAGAGAACACAGGGTAGTGGCCTAGGAAGATGGGGAAGCTCCTGGACAAGTGAGGAGAGTGAGGAAACAGTGACATGAAGAGGATGGAGGCCAACAGGAGTGGGAGGGGTGGGCCAGAGAGGAGAGGGGCAGGGGAAGGGGTCAGCGTAGTGGACATCCGTGCGGGGATGGCTGGTTTCTGTGTGGGGAGAGGCACAGGGGCTCCTGGCTGGGGTGCTCAGGCCTCTATTTTCACCTGGGTTGTAATTACACAGATGTTAGCTCTATAATTGGATGGTAAACTATACCTAAGTTTAGGCATTTTTCCACACTTACAGGTATGATCTAACTCACACACAGGGAAGAAAGGGAAAAGAAGAAGGGAGGGGAGGTGACTAAGGGTCTTCCCCTCTTCTAGAGCAAGCTCCTCCCCTCCACCCCCGATGGTCTTATGCTGGGGTGACAGGGAGAATGAAGGAACTGAGAGCAGGGGAGAGCTAGGCCTGTGCCTCCCTGGAGGGGACAGCCCTGGCCCTGACTCTAGGGTTTCCAGAGTCCCACTCCCTGCATGATGACTTCACAAAGTCTCTGAGTCCATCCCTGTTTCACAGCCCTCAGCTACCTGGACACCTTCTCTTTATTTGCTAAGACAGCAGGAACCAGGGCTCCCAGAAGACTGGCCCCTGGGCAGAGGACAGGGAGCTGTCCAGCTTCTGGAGGCCACCGGGACAGCGTTCCTGGAGCGCAGAGGGCAGGGTGTAGGATGGAGTCTGGAGACTACAGCGGGCTACAAGGAGGTCAGTGATGAGTCGGGACCCAGGCTTCTGCCTAACATCCTCCAGGGAACTCCAATGTGTCCCTCCCTGCCTCCCCAGGCTTCCAGGACCCAGATGTCTAAACACCACACCCAAGGACGCCAAGAGTGGACTCTTTTGTCCTAACGTCAGACCACTCACCCTCTTAGAGCCTGGAAGGCAGCATCTCCCTCTTCCCCCTCCCTATAGCCCAGGACCCCAGCATTCTGCCTCTTCTCCCCCTTCCTGGACCAAAGCAGACATGAACCTGCTGTCTAGATCTCATGCGTCTCTCCCTCCTACCTCCAAACCCCAAAATTAAAGGTTTTGCTGTCTTGGACGCAAAACTGATTTCTGGGCCTGCTGAATGACCTAGGAGTTTGGGGGTCATGAGTCAGGGGAGGGTGACCCAGAGCCCCACAGGCTGCAGCCGAGCCCTGCTTTCAAGCTGGGTAGAATCAGGGGATTCTGCACATAAGTCTCCCACCAGGAGGACTGCACTGTCTAAAACCCCACGACCTGGTTGGGTGCTCGTCTGGAGAGCAAGGGTCTGTGGAGGCACCTGGTGGTCTGGCTTAGTCCCTGGTCATGAGCTTTTGGCTGCTTCGGAAGTGCAGAGGGGCTGTGTGTGGCCTTCTGTCTGCTTGGCTCTGGCCTGGGATAAGGTAGTGAGCAGCTCCTCCACCTCCCAACTGAAAGAGACACCCCCTCCTCCAATCACTTCCCAGGGAACGACTCACGTCTCCTGTGTCAGTCTCAGCTTTGAGGAGATCTGGTCCCTACACGTCCTCATTCATGAACAAATACTTATGGAGCATCTGCTCTGTGCCAGGCACTATTCTAGGGCCTTTGGGCTACATCACACCAACTCAGGCAAAATTCCTGCCCTCATGGAGCTTACGCGCTGAAAAGAACAGGGTAGGGAAGATGAGGAAACCAGTTGTAATTTTAAATATTATCCTCAAGGGAGGCTTTCCTGAGAGGTGACATTTGAGCTAAGTCCTGAAGGAGGTGAGAGAGTGAGCCCTGTGCTTATAGGGAGGAAGTGTGCTCTAGGATCACCCTCTGCACAGATCTGGGGCTCTACTGGGGAAGCACTAAGGCTCCAGCAGGAATGGGAGTGGGCAGACTGCAGGAAGGACTTCCTGCAGAGGAATTATGGGGATCTGGGTTTGTATATCTCATGACCTGCTCCCCATTTGTGTCTGGGGATTCATGAACTCCTAGAGACTGGAGGAGGATGAAGGGCTCATGAGTGGAGGAAAGTTGGGAGAGGAGGGAGAGAGCTGAGGTGGGGTCCTACCCCCAACTCTGTCTCTGTGCTCACTCTGTCCTGCATCCAGTTTGAGGCGTAAGTGATTCTGATGTGGTCAGCAAATCCTAGGATAGCTGGATCTGGATGAAGGTCACTACATGGTGGGACTTAAAATTAAGGAATTTTCTGCTCCTGTAGGTTCAAAACAATAGTTTCAAGAAAGGTAAAGTATGAGAAAAAGAATGTAAAATATCTCATTAATAATCTTCTTATTGGTTATGTGCTGAACTTATAGTATTTTGACTGTTTTGAGTTAAAGAAAGTATTAAAAGTATTTTCACCCATTACTTTTTCTTTTTTAAATGTGACTACTAGAAAAGTTAAAATTACATCTGTGGGTCAAATGATACTTCTATGGGATAGCACAGTTTTGGAAGCTTAATAATTTTAGATCTTGTGTTTAGGTCTGTGCTTCATTTCAAGTTAGTTTTAGGACACGGTGTTTGTTCTTTTCCTTGTATCGATTTGTTCCAACATCATTTACGGAAAAGACTATCCTTTCCTTGTTGAATTACCTTGACCCTTTTTCATGAGCATATATGTATCATTCTACTTCTGCATTCCATTGATCTAGACTATCCTCAGGCCAACACCACTTTATTTTGATTACTGGAGCTTTATAGTAAGTCTTAAAATCAGGTTTTGTGCATCCTCCAAGTTTTTTCTTCTTTTCAAAAAATTATTTTGACTATTCAAAAAGTCCTTTGCATTTGCATAGAAATTGTAGAATAAGCTGGACAATTTCTTTTTAAAAAATCTGCCAGAATTTTGATTCATGTTTAGGATTGAGGATTGAATTGCATTTAATCTATAGATCAATTTTGGGAGAATTGATGTCTTAACAATATGGAGTATTCAAGTCCTTGAATATGGTATTTCGCCCCATTTATTTAGTTTTTCTTTACTTTCTCTCAGTGGTGCTATGTAGATTTCAGTGTACAAATTTTGAGCGCTCTCTTTAGAGTGATACCTAAATATTTTATTTTGGTGTTGCTATAAATGGAATTTAAAATTTTTTATTTTCTTAATTTTACATAGCTAATACATAGGAATACAACTGACCTTGTACCCTGAAATCTTGCTCAATTCATCTATCAGCTCTGGAAGGTTTCCTTACCTGAAGAATTTCTATCACAAGATTATGTCAGCTGCATATTAAGACTTTACTTCTTCTTTATAAACTATATCCCTTTTATTTCTTTTTATAGAATTAATACACTTGTTAGGAACTCTGCTACAATGTGTAACAGAAATAATGAAAGCCCACATCCTTGCCTTGTTCCATATCTTGAGTAGAAAATATTCAGTTTCACCATAAAGTATGATGTCAACTGTAAGTTTTTCATAGATAGTTTATCAAATTGAAGAATTGGCCTTTTATTATTAGTTTACTGAGAGATTTTATCATGAATGGGTGTTGAAGTTTTAAAATGCTTTTTCTGCATGGAGATGATCCTATGGTCATTGTTCTTTATTCTATCAACATGATATATTAGATTGATTTCCACATATTCATCCAAACTTGCATCCTGAGATAAAACTTACTTGGTCATAATGAGTTGGATTCAATTTGCTGATATTTACTTAAGGGTTCATGAGAGACATTGGACTGAAGTTACCTTTTGATATCTTTGCCTGGTTTTTGGATCAGCGTAATACGAGCCTCATAAAATGATTGGAAAGTGTTCCTTCCTTCTCTGTTTTCTCCAAGAGTTTGTGTAGGACTGGATACTTAAATGTTTGATGGAATACACCAGTGAAGCCATTTGAGCCTGGAGTTTTCTTTGTAGAATATTTTTAAATTATGAATTTAATTTTTTTTAATTCATCCAGGATTATTTAGCTTTCCTATTTCTACCTGCTTTAGTTCAGTAATTTGTGTCTTTAAAGGAATTTGTTCATTTAATTCTCTATCAAGTCTAATTTGCATAAATTGTTCAAAATATTCTCTTATTATCCATATAATGTTATAAATTTCCCTCTGAACACTGCTATTCCTTCATCCTACAAATTTTTATTACGTTTTCATTCAATTAAAAGGGATTCTTATTTCTCTTGTGAGTTCTTTAAGCCATGATAACCCTTGAGTATAAAATGTGTTGATGAATTTCTGATATTTGAGGATTTTCCAGATATCTTCATGTTATGAATTTCTAATTTAATGTCACTGTAGTCTGAGAGTGTACTTGTTCGTTTCAGTCCCTTTAAATTTATTGAGATTTGTTTTCAGGCCAGAAGATGGTCTATTTTTGTGCCTGTTCCAGGTACACTTGAAAAAATGTCTACTCTATTATTGCTGGATGTGGTGCTCAATACATATGAATTAAGTCAAGGCTCATAATATGGTTTCTGTCTTTTATATCTTTACTCAATTTTTGTATACTTGTTCTGTTAATGAGATAGGAGTACTGATCTGTAAATGTATTTGTTAATTTGCCTATTTCTTTTTCAGTTCTGCCACTTTATGCTTCATCTATTGTGGAGCTCTATAGTCAGGTGTTTATACATTTACTACTTTCAGTTTCTTGTGATGCTGACCTATTATTATTATGGAAGCTCCCTCTTTGTCTCTGGCATCCTCCTTCTCCTAGAGCCTGTTTTGCTTCAGAGTATCACACACATTCCAGTTTTCTTACACTTTCTGTTTACGTGGCATATTCCTTCACCCATTAACTTTGTATCTATTTTTTATTTTGTTTTTAACATTTTTCTATTTTATAGAGCATAGGGTCGGCCTTAATATTTATCCAGTCTGATAATCTCAGCCTTTTAATTCAAATTTTCATCAATTTATATTTAATATGACTGTTGATATGGTAGGATTTGGCCCTATCATTTTGCTATTTGTTTTTGAATTTTCTCATCTCTTTTCCATTCCTGTTCCTCCTTTCCTACCTTCCTTTGTTTCAAGCAAATACTTTTGTTTATGATTTTATGTCTTCTAATGGCTTTTAAGCTATATTTATTTCCATTAATTTTTTATAATTGTTGTAAGATTGAAACTTGCATCTTAACTTTTCACAGTCTACGTAAGGCAACATTGCAAGTACATCTGGGAAAATACAGGAAACTTGAAACAATATAGTTCCATTTAACTGCCTTTATGCTGTTATTGTCATATATATATATCACGGTATACATACATCAATATATATTATAAGCCAAATAATGCAATGCAATACTTTTTTGATTTAAACAGTCATGTCTTTTAAAAAATTAAGAAAAATGTAGATAAACAAGAATATTACCTATATTTCTGTTAGGTATTTCTTTCTGTGTATATGAGTTTTCATCTAGTGTCATTTCCCTTAAGCCTGGGGGACTTCTTTTAAAATTACTTTATACAGGACTGCTAGCAATGAATTCTTTCAGTTTTTATTTATCTAAAAGTGTCTTTATTTTGCCTTCTTTCTCCCCACTTTTTAAAGTTTCTTAAGGTATTTATGTGAAATAAAATTAAACAATTTTAAATGAGCAGTTCGATGAATATCCCTAATTGTTTAGAATCACAGAACTACTACCACAACCAACATCTGGAAGAGTTCCTTCATCCTAAAAAGTTGCCTCATGCCCCTTTGTATTTGATCCTCTCTCACTACCCCAAACCCTAGGCAACTACTGACCTTCTTTCTGTCTGTAATTGTGAAATTTCTCATTGTGTTAGATTTATCATTTTGTGGTATCTCTCTTTATCTCGGACAATATATTCTACTTAGAAATCTCTTTTGTTTCTGATATTAGTATAGCCACTTCAGCCTCCTCGTGGTTTCTGTTTGCATGGCATATCTTTTTCCATCAACGTACTTTCAACTTGTGTCTTTATATTGAAGTGCATCTCTTGTAAGCAGCATACGGTTGGGTTTTGTTTCCTAACCTATTCTGACAATTTCTGCCTTTTAATTGGAGTGGTGATCCATCAGGTTTATATGGTAGTTTTTGATATGAGAGATACTATGTCTATCATGATATTTTCTTTGGTTTTGGTTCTTTTGTTCTTTCTTTACTGTCTGATGACTTCCCATCAAAAAACATAGAGCTAGAAGAAAGTGGAACAACTATAACGACCTGAAAGAAAAAATTGTCAATCAGAATTCTATATCCAGCAAAAACGTCCTTCAAAAATGAAGGCAAAATAAAGAGATTTTTAGATAAAAGAAAACTGAAAGAATTTGTCATTAACAGACTTTCACTATAAGAAAGGGCAAAGGAAGTTCTTCAGCCTGAAGGCAAATGACACCAGATGGAAACTCAGACTCTCAGAAGATATAGAGTGTCAGAAATGGCAAATATTTGACTAAATGCAAAAGGCCATCTCTTCTTTTTTTTGCACTTTCTCTGTTACTTCTAAACAAATAACTATTTAAAACTAAAATTGTAACTTTTTCTTGTGGGGCTTGTAAGCTATATAGATGTATTACATATAACACCACTAACATAAAAGATGGGCATAGTATAGAGGCCTAAATGTTTGTAAGATCTCTATATTTATGTGAAATAGTACATTGGCAAGTGGAAGTAGATTGTTTGAAGTTAAGGATGTATGTCGAAATTCCTAAGACAACCACTATAAAAATAAAAATAATACCAAAAAATACCTAACTGGAAAATTAAAATGGAATTCTAAAAATGATATAAATAATTTTAAAAATCACCTTTATTTTGAAGGACAGTTTCAATGGATATAGAATTCTTGTTTGGCACCTTTTTCCTATCAGGACTTTGAATATGTTGCTCCAATTTCTTCTGCTTTTTGTTGTTTCTAATGAGAAATCAGCCATTCATTGCACTGTTGTTCTGCTGTGCATTCGTCATCTATTGGTTTGTAACAAATTACTCTAAAACATATCAGCTTAAAGCAACAAGAATTTACTATCTCACATGTTTCCAGTTGTTAAGGGATCTAGGAGTGGCTTAACTTGGTGGTTCTACCTCTGTGTCTCTCATAAGGTTGCAATCAAGATGTTGGCCAGAACTGAAAGGCTTTACTAACATGGAAGGATCCACTTCAAAGCTCATTCATGTGGTTGTTGGCAAAAGCCTCAGTTCCTTGCCATGTGGGTGTCTTCTTAGCTGAGTGTCCACACAACATGGCAGGTGAATTGCCTCAGAAAGTGATATAGGAGACAGTAGACCAAACAGGAAATTACAGTACTTTTTAAGATCTATTCTGTGAAGTTGCACTCTATCACTTCTGCTTTCTTCTGTTCATTTGGAGTGAACCAATAAGTCCAGCTCACACTCAGGGGGAGGGGAATTAGTCTCCACCTCTTGAATATCAAAGAATTTGTGGACATTTGAAAACCACCATAGTCCACCTTCTGGTCACTAACTACTTATATTCCTCTGTTAAAGAAATAAAAGTAATTCTTACACCTGTTAAAGAATGGTAAGGAAGACTTTATTTAAAGAACTACTGCAATAGGAGTTTTGCAGTAGGGGAGAGAGATTGGCTCAACTATGAGTACAACAGGGAAAAATGAGGTATTGATAATCAAGGGGGAGGATGTTCATCGATAGAAAATTCCTAAGTGGATAGGGTAATTCTTGCTAAACTGACCTAATAGGATTCTTACTAAGGGCAGGCCAGAATAATCTAATATTACCTGGGGCATAGTGGGAGATGTGGAATTTGACCAGATATGTAGGGTGAGGGATTCTTGCAAAACTGACTTGACAGGATCCATTTTGGAGCAAAAATGGATATTGAAGCCCACAAGTCAAGGCCTAGTCGAGCAGAGGTCTCATAGAAGCCTAACTCAAGTTTAGTCAGAGAGGGAATCTTTGTCACTTTCCACCTGCAAAATAAAGTGCTTCCTGCCCAAGGACCCAAAAATCTTATTCCATCACAGAATCAGTTAAAAGTCTAAAATCTCATCATCTATCTACATCAGGTTCAGGTATAGATGAGGCTCATTGAGTGTGTGTGTGTAAGTGAAGCTCTTCACATAGAGTTCCTCATGATGTGAAGACCTGTAAACTAGAGAGACAAGTTACCTGTCCCCCTCTCCTAACAGATCTAACATGCAGCTATGAGACAGATAAAAGATAAGCACTATAGGACATTTAAAAAGGCGGGAAGTGAGAGGCACAAAGAAGTTACTGGTGCATAGCAATGTTCACATCCAACCAGGCAAATGTCAGAGGTTCCTTGATTAGGACATGGCTTCTTCCAAGCAAATGATCTGAGAGAGGGAGAGAGAGAGAGAAAGAGAGAGTAGAAAACCACAGTCCCTTTTATGACCTAACCTCTGAAGTCACACAACATCACTTCCACTTTATTCTGTTCTTTAGAAGTGAGTCACTGAGTCTAGTCCACACTCAAGAGGAGAGGAATTAGTTCTACCTTTTGAAGGAAAGAATATTAAAGAATTTGTAAACATTTAAAACTAGCACACCTAGTATGTAAGGTTATCTCTTGATGCTTTCAAGATTTTTTCTTATCTTTGATTTTCAGTAGCTTGACTTTGATGAACCTAGGTGTGACCTTCTTTGTGGTTCTCTCTTTTGGTGTCTGTTGAGGTTCTTGCATCAATGTGCTAAAGTTTTTCACTGAATTTGGAGAACTTTCAAACATGATCTCTTCAAATTTTCTTTCTGCTTTTTTCTCTTGCTTCTCATTTTTGACCTCTAACTGAAGGCTTATTTGCCTTTTTTTCTTTTTCCATGGGTTTCACTGATGGAAAAGTTGTTTATTCCATTGTGGCAAATCCAAAGGAGTCTGCAGCCATCCGCTGTTTGATGGTGAACTGCCGACAGCCCAAAGCACTGGAGACTCTGTGCCGTTAAGGTCAACATTGATTGGCCATAGAGTACACAAAGCGGCATTGACTGAAGTAAATAGATTCATGGACCTTTAGTAACAGACCTGGTGGATGATCAGGCCATTGGGCTTCTGAATACTGGATTTTGATGGGCACGTCACATGGTGAACCCTTTTATAAATAATATTTAAAAACCTAGAGTAAAAACATAATCTTTATGTTACACATTTCATGCCCATGAGAACGGATTTCAGGACCAGCACCAGACTTACAGGATCACCATCTGCATTTTTAACAAGATCCTCACATCATTTGCTTACATGCTAGAATTACAGAAACAGGCCTCTAAGACTATTTTTCTTATAGGGTGATCTCAAAACACCTGGAGCTCCTCTCAAAAATCAAATTCTCAAGCTCAGCACCAGAGGTACTGTATCTGGTTATCTCAGGTAGACCCAGGAATCTGCATTTTCAACAAGCCTCCTAGGTTTTGTGCACACTAAAGTTTGAGGACTGCTGCTTCAGATGGTTTGAAATCTGGGCTGTGCTGGGCTGTGGGCTGGAAATGGAATGATGATGTTTAGGAACTGGAACACATATGCCATGACCTCTGCTGGGAATCAGTGGGGCGGATCCAGTTGATATGTGGAGAACACAGACCTCTCACCATCCTTAAAAATCACATGGGTGTGATGGCAGGAAGTCTGTCACATCTGTCCCTTCACTGATGGTCAACATGGACCTAACATGATAGGAACCACTGACCCTGGTAATTAACCCATTTCTGATCAGGTTCTCATGAAAGGCCAAGGGAAAGCCAGTCCTTCTCAGGGATACAGGGTCAGCTATGCCTCTGGATTTTAGAGGCCAAAGAATGGTACTAATTCCCCTGTAAAAGAATCCTGAAAAGTAATAACGGTGGCCTCTTTTTCTGTATTAGAAAACTTGATACTTCCTGCAATCCAGGTCACCTCTACCATCAGGAGATTTTCACCCAGGGTCAGTTTGGTTTCTGGGGTTGTGAGAGTCTCAAACTGTCCCGTGGTGACTCTCACAGTCCAGATTCCCTCCTTCTAGCAGAAGGAGATCCTTCCCTTTCTTCTCACTGGCTCTCAAGACACCCCCCAAAATACAGTCTCCCCAGTATGGCAGTTCTACTATCCAGCAGTGTGTCCCAGAGGAGCAGTCCTCCTCATGTAGGGGTTGATGTCCAGTCTCTTGGGCTGAGCTGATGGCCCAAGCAGAGAGCCTCTCCTAGTCATGTGTTTTCCATCCTTGGAGACCTGGAGCTTTGAGTTAGTCATATCCCCATCCAGGACTACTTCCACTGCTAGAGAAAGAGACTGAGGGTCAGAACTCCACTGGATGAAAATAAGAGAACCATATCTTACCCTTGGCTAGACTTGGGGTAAATCACTTCAGCAAGGTGTTCCTAAATTTCCTCCTCCACAAGATAGGAGAAGTCATCATTATTATTATTGAATACTATTAAAACAACTTAAATTACGTAGCATCTTGCAAATTACAAAGAACACATTTCAAGCTCATGAAAACTATGAGAATCAAACAGGGGAAGTGTTATTTCTCCTTTACAGGAGAGCAGTGGGTCTCAGAAAGGTGAAGTGTTCTCTCTCTGGTCACTTGGCTACCTCAGACAGAAAAGTAACTCTAATGTGACCGCTGGAGGTTCACCTTACTTTTCTTGCTTCCTGCATTGTCCATGTGAGGAAAGGGGACTTTCTAGATATCTCTATCCTATAATTTCCATTACTCACCGTCTGCGGCTGCTGTCACAGAACGATTTCTGACTGAAGTGGACGCTTCAGTCTGCTGTTCAAAAAAATCCTGGATGTCCTTTGTTCTCTCTTGGGTTGATGGCCATGGTCCCTAAAATAAATAGAAAGTCATCATTTCTTTTAAAAGCCGTAAGTCTAAGTTATCATTTCTTCAACCAGAGAATCTCCAACTTTTCCCACTGTGCTATTTTAGGCACCATTGCTCCCCCACCACAGACTTTGGAGAGTCTTTCATGAGTTCATTCACAAATATTTATTCATCTTGTACAGATGCCACCAGGAAGGAAATAGGGCTGTCTGTGTTGACTGTGAGTCCTAAATATCTCCCTTAGCTTTGTGCATGCAGGCCTTACCCTGGATAGCTTACTCTGGATACTCTGGTCTCTAGCATAGCTGCTTCTGTTCACGAGGTGACCTGAATTTCTGAAATTCATCTGGATTGCTATAATAACAATAATTTATTTGTTATATGACTTGTAATACCCATCACTCCTAAAAATTGATATCTTTTTGATATCTAACCTTGATTCCTCATTTTCCCTCTATATTTATAACCTTTTAGTGGGGTGGCTTGAACTATTTAGAGAAAAAACAAACCTTCTGCTACTTCACTCCCATCACTTAGAATGAGGTTGTCATGTGCAGCTTAAAGCTTTATGATCAGATATCTTAACTTACACTCAACCCAGGACCAGGAATAGACCCATCTGAGACAGACTTGTAGCTGCTGAATCAGAGTTGTGGCCTGAATCTTTGTCCAGCACTGTCCTCCCTGGACAGGTTGCTCCACACCTTCCAGCAGGAGCAGCAGAGGGGAATCAGGCTTGGTTGCAGGTTCACTTGCATCCCTGATTTTCCTTTAGTTTGTTCAATAAGATAATGAACTCCCATTTTGACAAGTTTGAGTTAGATTTTCCCAGTTCAGCCAAAAAATGCCTGATGAATATGTCAAGGTTCACTTTTTCTAGAAATAGTATAGTGTTTTTATTTGTCCAAACAGCATGGTCCAGCTCAAGTAAAAGCACTATCTATTTAGAACTTTCTTGCCTTTTTCAGTATATGTCCAATTATGTTTCCTGCACACCGAGAAATCTCAAGAGGATTTTGGAGAGTATGTGAAATCTTAGAGTAACACTAAAGTTTCTGTAATCTGCAGGCAGAGAAATTATGATGCCTTCTGTTGCCTGAGAATTTTAGAAGTAGCATGCGTATAGAAGTAATTTTTACCAATATAATCCAGGATGGAAAGGAAACTATTGTTGCATTCACAATTGTGTTTAGAATACAGTAAAAGTATTAATAGTGTTATTAGTGCATAATAGTGTCAATGCCAGTAATAAAGCAGTCACCAAAATTTTGGCCCAAATTTAGACTAGGCAGTAAAAAGGTTTACCTACCTCATAAGACCTAGCATCTTCCTCCCTCTGCAGCACCGAGTGGCATTTGTGCTCTTTGAGATCTTTGCAAACCATACACAGGAAAAGCTGGTCTTCCAGGAAATAGCAAAAGGTCTTTCCTTGTGCTGCTTACAGAACCAGACTTCCCATGCTGGATTCTCACTCCTAGGCTCCAGTGTTAGGAGGATGGAGACCAAACTGGCCAGAGTCCTGTTGGACCTGATGTCCCCCTCTTGAAATGGCTTTTTGCAGAATGGACAGCACATGGCTCCCTTGGGGCACGTGAAAGTGACACAGCACTCAGTGATTCAGGCCTGGCAGAAGTTGTGGCCACAGAGTATGCTCACAGGTCTTTCATGTGCACCAGGCAGACACTGCAGGTGACCTCTTGGAGGAGGTTCCCAATAGTGGGCCCAGTCACTATGACTACACTGTCCAAGGAGCACTCAGCAATTCCTTCCTAACTAACTTTGACTCTGTGATGGGAGGAGGATGTGGTTAGGAATGTGCAAAGGAATTGAGGTGGGAAAGGGAGGTGTTTAGGATGGAGACGGATAATGTACATCACTGGTGCTGGGCCCCTGCAACAGCATCCTAACTGGTCCCTGCAGATACATTCTCATCCTCTCTAATCTCTTCTCCCACTGCACCAGAGTGACCTTTCTCAGAATGGACTCTCATCTTCACTTCTCTGTTTACCATGCCAGGCAACGAGGGCTCACAGGGCCCAACCTCTATCATCAGCCTCCCCTCTCTCTCCCACCTTGCTTCCCTCCAGCCACAAGAACAAACATTGATTGGGCATCAACTGTGTATTAGGCACTGTTCTAAGCTCTTCACATGTATCAACTCAACCAATCCTCACCACATCCCTAAAACATCACCCATTTCACAGGTGAGGAAACTGAAGTGTGTAGTGGGTAAGTACACAGAGATAAGAGTTCAGCAAGGTGTGGGGTGAGATTTTCCAGCTAGGATCTCCTGGGAGCTGAGTTCACTGGAGCTGGGGTCACAGGACAAGAGCTGAGATGAGGAAGAGGATCTGGGCTTCCCCATCCTGATCTAAGAATGTCTCACCCCAAGGGACTGAGTAGCACCTCCTGTCCCTGCTACTTCTGGAGTCAATGTGTAGACATCCTGTTGTGCAGCAAAACCTGGGAGGGACATCGGACTGTGGGAGGACAGGCCAAGAAGAGGCAGGTAAGTTGGGAGGCTGGTGGCCTGTTAGACTCCCAGAGCCCAATTCCCAGGGTGGGCCAGTGCATGTGGCTGCCTCTGGACTCCAGGATCTTGATCTAAGTTCAGATCCCCTGCTCATGTAGGAGGAGGGCCAGGAGCAAGGTCACATGAAATCCAGAAAGTCCCAGAGTACCTGGAAAGTGAATCTCTTTCTGGTAGGACAAATTTTCTTAGGTCCTTCTCCCTCAGGGTCCTAAATTTCTTAGACTAAATGAGAATTAGCCAGGCCCCAAATCTTAAGGGAGTGTGTGTTGTGCATTTATGTGTCTGTCTACATGTAAACATGTATGGGTACGTTTGCATATGTTAGGCAAACATGATAACTACTACGCTATGGAAACGTGGTTATATTTGCATGTGTGAGTGTATGTATGTGTGTGCTTGTGTGTAAATAGAAGCATGTATGGGCATATGTGTGTGTGTTGGTTGTTTGAGGGTATAGGTGTACATGTGGGTATATAAGCATTTATGGGTGTTTGTATATGTGTGTGGGGGGGGGTGCGTGTGTGTGGGTGTGCGTGAATTTATGTGTGTGTTGCTCTGAGACCTCCTCATCCTTGGCTCCACTCTGGCCTTTCCATGGTTTCCCCCATCCCCAGCCCACAGGTTGTAAGGGACAGAGCAGCCCTCCATCTTCAGGCAAGAAAGAGGAGGCTCAGGGTGATGAACATTGGGAGAACTGGTCCTCATCACACTTGGAAGAAGGAAACAATAGGTAAATAGTGGGACGTCCTCTGTTTCCAGGATTCTGCCTTAATAAAAGTGTCAGAAATAGTCCTTACTAAGATAGGAAGGGATTTACATGAATTAAATCATGTAAACCTCGTATAAGTCCTATGAGATAGAGACAGCTATCAAGCCCATTTTCAGATAAGGAAACTGAGGGCAGTGAGAGGTTAACTGACTTTCACCTGGCTGAGCCCTGACTCTAAGAAAACAGTCTGACTGCTGAGCCCAGGTTCCCACTCTGTTATGTTGACTCCTGTATACCTGCCTCATTAAGGGTCATCTCCTCCTATGGAGTGTGACAGCTTCCAATTCTTCTCCAGGTACTGAGACTGGTTGGGAGTCTACGGCATTTCTCACAGTGCCTACAGGTGAGCCCATGGGGTTTGAAGTGACAGGAGAGTTGGTTCTGCATTGGCTGATGGAGTTTGTTTGCTGGCAATGGCAGGAAGGGAGGGTCACATCTGGGCTGTAGGGAATGAGTGGTATTTACATTTGGGGTGTGAGGTGGGCTATCCAGAATGCTGAAGGGGTAAAGACAAGAAGTGGCCATGCAGAGTTTATTCCTCACTGTTTTATATCACAACTTGAAATCACAGCCCCACATGGGCCTGAGAGATAGTGCTGTTCACTCATCTCCTTCTAATCCTGCTGCCCCTGACTTCTCTTCTTCCAACTGACTTCCTGGTAACATCTGCTCTCCAAAGTGAAAACATGAGGAGGGGTCTAACCACACCCCTGTTCAAGAGCACTCCCTCCCCCCACCCCCGCTGCTCCCTACTGGGGACTCCTGGACCGTGAGAGGAAAGCAACTAGTATTGTAAGAGAAGTTGACATTTATGTTGGTAAAGAGAAAGCAGGATGTCTGTCTTCAAGAAAGGGAAGAGCTGTCATTGGGAAGAGGACTTAGTAGTTTCCTGTGGGCTGTTAGACTGGTGGCCTCTCTTCCTTGGTGGATGTTGATGGGGAGGCTGACCTCAGCTCCTTGCCACAAAGGCCTTTCCAAGACAAGTGCTTGCTTCATCAGAGCTTGTAAGACAAGAATGCAGTGGATAGAGTCAGCTAGCAGGAAGAAAGTCAGGATCTCATATGATCTAATCACAGAAGTGACATCACTGTTGCCATGTTCTGTTGGTTATAAGCAAATCACAGGTGCCTCCCACACTCAATGGGAGCAGATTCCACAAGGGACTTGTCACAGGAGGTGGGGATATTTGGGCACCATCTTAGAATCTGTCTGCACAGGGACGGTCCAGGTCAGAGAAAGCAGGAACCAGAGGTTGTGAGGCCTCTTCTCTAGATGTGTTCATGCATAGGCTGGACAATCACTGAACATCATAGTAACTGTGAGTCTCATGTTAGACAAGATGATCTGAAGAGCTGAGCTGTGTTTATCAAAGTGCGGTTCTGGATACAAGAATCATGTCATCATTGGAAAGTTTTGTGTGAACCTGAGAGAGCATCCTCTTGGAATAATTCTCCCTTTACTTTCAGACCTCTGGCATATCTAGGAAAGCATCATCATTAAACTGAAGCTCTTTTTTCTTCCACGTGTCATCCTGCCAGACAAATCCTGGGTCCCGCTGTTTCTTCCAGTTGGTTTTCATACAGGATCCCACAAAGTCATTTCTTGTGATTCCACTTTGTTGGTTTCTTCTCTTTCATTCAGGTGATTTCTTGGTGATTTTATTTCTCTTGTATTGATTAGTCAGCTACATTAGGAAATGAGTATTCTCTGACTAAACTCCCCACTAACGTTTGGAACAAATGGGGGAAGTTTCCTCTCCAGGTCGCAGCTTACTTCCCACACAGGGACAAGATAAAATTAGAGGGGCTCCTGGAAGGTCATGGATTGGCACAGTTCCTCATCAAGGCAAGACATTTGGGTCACAAAGGTAGGTACCTTAGTCTTCTTTATGTCCCCGGGAAGTGGCACAATACCTGCAGTATACTAGGCACTCAATAAGTGTTTATCGACCTCAACTAAATTGAACCCCCTTCCCCGCCCCTGCCCATCACCCAACAGCTTATGAACCCACCCACTGTTATCCCAGGTAGGATGCTGACCATTTGGGGACCTCTCTTTCCCATTGCATTTTTCACACGCTCCTGCTCCCATGACAAGCACTTGAACTTACACTCGGCACTCTCTGGTCCTTTCAACTCTTTTCCTCCATCCTGATATCCTCATTATTGTTCCTGCAAAAGTTTTCCCTGCCCACCCCGCTTCTTCTCCGTGGATCCAGTCTAGTGTCTCTCAATTCATTCTTCACACTTCAACCAGACAGATTCCTCCAAAATGCAGATCTGATTAGGGTTCTCCCTGGCTTCAGTGCCGCCATGTGCTGCATGTTGTTCTTGGGTTAAAAGCCAAGGTTCTCCTCAAGCTGAGGTGGTCTTTGTGGTCTGGAGCGTAGCGACCACTCCACTCTTACTTTTTGTCACTGTGCTCTTCTCTCTCTAATCTCCATGCTTATCTGCTAACAGTTCTTCCACACTCCCCACGTGCTCTTTCTCTCTCTCTTTCTTCTGAGCCTTTGTGATGCTCTTTCTCTAAAAGGCTTCTTCTGTCCACTGACTTTGACTAAGTCTATTCTTCTGCCAGGTCTCAGTCTAGACATTGATTCCTCCTGAAAGCTCTTTCCCAGCTACTAATTCTAACATGTTGACCAGGTTATCCAACCCCATTGTGAATTCCTTGATGTTTCCCTCACTGAGCCTAGCAGAAAGCCTGCCATCCAGTAACTGCCAATAAATGTTTGCTAAGTGAATGTGGGTTTTTCTTTGGTAATCCAAAATTTATTTTGAACAGGTAATCCATGCACAACGTTTTAAAAATTCATATAACATAAAAGGGTATACAGTGACGAAAGTTTCCTCTTCTATCTTGTGCACAATTCTTCCAAATTTTCTCCCTAAACATTAATCACTGTTACCAGTAGTCACAGTATTATAGTGAGAGATTTCCCTTTTTTTCAGGTGTTATTTTACCACACTCTATCTACACCATTGCTATCAATTTGCAATATATTCTGAGATTATTACATTTTTTAATTATCAATCTCACTCAGTTTAAAGTATTGATAATAACAATTCTGTCACTCCTGACTTTTAAAAATGTAATAAGTATAACATAAATCATCCTATTCCGTAGTAATAGAATTTTATCTGGGCACAGGGCCACACAGATTAAAAACTGCATTTATTCTCCAGTTTCCCTTGAGGCTAGTTGTGTTCATCTGACTAAGTCCTGGCCAATTAGATGAAGCAGATGTGAAGTTATAGGTTTTGTCATTAAAGGGAGGAAAATTTACCTCCTTCCCTGCTTTCCCTGCCCTGCTCATGGACCATGGACATGGTCTTAGGTGTCTTGGGTCATGCTAATAAGGGCAACAGCCAGGGGACAGCAGAGAAGGAAGGTCATAGGAACCTGGATGCCTGGACAACCTCATAGTGCAGTCACCCTAGCAGCCCTGGACCGCCTGCCTCACTGTCATGTGAGACACATACAAGATTCTATTCTGTTTAGACCACTGTTATTTGAGTTTCTGTTGCACACAATGGAACTAATACATATAGAGAGAATAGGACTTCCTAGGAGTGGGTGGCTGTGGTGGTCTGTTCTGGAGATGGGAAATAGATTTACAGTGTTCACCACTGTGGGCTCCCTGGGACCTTATTCTAAGTTGGAGTAAGGGAGAGCTGGATCACAAGAGGCAGCATGGAGAATTGGAGACTATCACCTTCCTCATCTTTCTAGCCATGAGGCTTCCTTGGGGGAGTGTTTGGGCTCACTAGGTGTTAGGTTTGGGAGTCCCTGTTTCGTCACTTCCCTTCCTGTCCTTTTTAAAGAGGGATCCCTAGTTAATATCAGCCAGGATGAGAATCACAAATGGTGATCTCTTTCTTATCATCATCCTGTCTGATGACAGGAACTGTGGAGGTTAACATCTAGAGGAGCAACCCCTCAGGTAGAAAAGGAATGCAGGGCCATTTGTCATTGGGTTCCATGGGGAGTCTGCTTCTACAGCCTGGCTTGGACAGCCAACCTTGAGACACCGACTCTAGGTCCCTCATATCCTGTCCTGTGGTGATCCCAAAATATATATTCCTTCACTTCACCAGATTCTGTTGTTACCAGCAAGTTACTAGGTCCGGCTTCGTTTCCAAGGGTAGATATTACACAAGGGCTGGAATACCAGAGGATGGGAACATTGGGGGAATCTGAGAGTCTGCCAACCTCAGGGTGACTTTGGAACCATCTGAATGCATGCTCCCCACAGGGCTGTGGCTGCGAATGTAGAGACTTTTATAAATAAAGACCTCAGGTCAAAGGCATTTGGTGCTCATCTCACAGGAATTAGGATCAAAATTATGATCCCAGAAAGGTGACTCTGTCTTCCAGGTAATTTTTGGAGTAAAAGATGGAACTTTTAGGTGGAAAAATAAAGGTAAGGAAATGGAGAAAGTCAGCAGTGCTAACAGTCAGTGTTGTCTCTCATTTCTCTCACACACCAGGGAATTTTCAAAGATCTTTTCTTTTAGTAGTTATGTTATTTAAATACAGCTCACTCTTAAATATCTTAGGAAATATGACACACCATGAGATGAGGGAATCACATGATATAGAGCTGACCAGTCAGGGTGCACCACATGGTACCACATCCCCATAGCAATAGGCATTGGTCCAAGGATAATCTTCTCAGGTACTTCATGTATGGACACTGTGAGAAAGATGTCTCTCTTTCTGCTGAAGTTGTTAAGGTGGGATAAAGTGAGGGGAGTTGGAGTTGATATTGGTCATCTTCCCTAGGAAGAGAGAGAGAGACAGAGACAGAGAGCAAATCTGATGACAAATTTGAGTCCCTGGATCCAATCATGTCTCAAGTTGGCCTCACCCTCGGCCTTCCCAGGTAAACCATGTTAATTCTCGTCCCCTGAAACTGTTCACTTGCAACTGAAAGAATCTCGCCACAATAATGCAAATACTGTTTTTTTTAATGAGGGTCCAGCAGAATTTAATGTTCTCTCCATCACTCAGCCTCAGTGATTAGAAGTGTAGCCTTGGACACGTTACTTATCTTAACCTTTCTAGTCCCCAGTGTCCTCATTTCTACAATGAGCTTTGAGCTATTATATAGATTAGAGATAGAATAAATGTAAAGTGCTAGCCCCTGGCACCTGGAAAGTCTTCAACATATCACAGCTTTTACATCATTTTTATGCTGCACAATTAATTTATTAATAGCTTTTGAAGGAACAAATAAATCTACATTAAATGTATGCCATGTTTTTGGCTGATTGGCATACCACATATTTATCAATTCACTTATATATGTTCCCATCAATACCCATGTTTTAAGATTTCATAATTTGAGAAATCTAGAGTCTGAGTGTTCTCTGAATCGCTTTGGCCACGGGACGTGTTGCACAGCATCACTGAGACACCTGCTGCCACACTCTGCTCTTCAGAACTTGTTTGTGACCTTGGTCATTTTACCACTTTCAAGGTCACCTATGTCCTTTGACAACATATTGAAAGACAAGGGATTCCTTCTGAATTGTCTGGTTAAACTTTCTCATGTTATTTTCTCTAATTTCATATACATGTTGCAGTAATAAGATTAATAATAACAGCAAACACTGGTACAGCACTTACTATGTGCCGGCCACTGTTCTAAGTGCTTTCAAATATCAGCTCATTTAATTCTGCAACCTCTGAGACATCATAGTTATTTTACTAACCTACAATTCAGGTGTAAGGAGACTGGGTACTGAGGGAGAAAGTAACCAATCCAAAGTCGCAAATGTAATTGAAACAGTTTCTTTGAAGGTGAACAGGAAACTACTGAACAATATCTGATTGTGTCATAAATTGATCAAACCAAACTCTACTGATTTAACACATAAATTAGCTGTTCTAGAAAATGGCAACTTCTTCTGCCCTTAATGCGTTACAAGGCATTTGATAAGCAACTCAAATTTTACCCCTATATCAAGGAGGAAGATGGAAGGGGGTTTTCCTCTATATTCTGCTCTCTTCCCTGTTTGGGTTATCAATTACAGCTGAACATTGCTTCATGACAAAATAAAAAAGTGCAGCCATTCTGCTCAGGATAAATAACCACTTTACTTAAAGAATTTTATTCTCTGAACGTGATATCAGACTCTTCTGTGTACCTGATAACCAATATTCAATTATACTATAATCGCTCCAGACCTTTTAAATGGCAGTTACAAATTTAAACCTAGGTTAAATGCAATTGCATGTAGTGCTTTTAATGCAGGTAATTAGCCAAAGTGACAATCAGATAAAGAGTTCCTGCCTGTTACTAGCCACCTTCAGACATGCACAGGCAATATCAGCTGAAGACAACTTTGTCTCTGTGGTGGCACCCCACAGGAATCTTCCAAAACTCCAATTTCAAAGATGTGAAAAAATGAGCCCTTTAGAATCCAGGAGCTGATGAAATATTCTTGTCAAAGGATACTTGAGAATTTTGCCTTGAAAGTACTTCCTGAGCCAAACCAGTCAAGGATGCTCAGTCAAAACCACTTTATCAAGTGGAGGATTTTAGCATCAAACTTCCCAGACTGCAGTCAGGGAGCACTGCTCTCTGTTTAGCAAAAAGAAAGAAGAGCTGCTCTTTCCTTTATCCTTTTCTGCTACAAATATAACTTGGTTTTCCCAGCAAGCCTGGATAAAGTCAGACAAAAAGATAGCTTTTAAAGTTATTATAAACTAGTAAATGTCAGCCTTTTCCTAGGCTTTGATATCTGAGTGAGCAAACCATCACGATTGTGCCCCTTGACTTCGAAATCTTATAAACTCCAGAGATTATTAAGACCTTGTGAAGAGGATTCAGCATTCCAGTGAGAGATTTTAAAGCCCCTTACCACGTTTCACCAAACACACAAGCAGTGCCACCCTCAGGGATGTGGTATAGCTTTGCTTCTTCCATGTAATATGTTCAGCATTTTTAATTCAACTTTTAAGAATCCTCAGGATTTGAAAACTCTGAGGGAATGAAAACTTTCCTTCTGGCTGATAGACATCTACCCTTAGCTTAGTTGAATGGATGCTGACAAAAAGTTATTATGGTTTCCTGACTAACATTCCTCTTTGTAAGTCCTCCTTGGAATAACAGATATCTCACGTGTCAATAAAATGGTGACAACTAGACCATGTTTACATGTCATGGAAGAGCATTTCTTTCCCTCACCCAGGAAATGCTATCAAAGATATGATACATTATGGGATTTGTGGGGTAAGGGACAGAAGCAGCATATAGTCAATGGAGATTACTGATTCTCAGGAGAAGAGAGTTTCCTGGTTGATGTTGAGTTAAGGAGACAGTCCTGCGTGAAGTGTAGCCTGAAAGTCCAGTAGACAGATATCCACATTTTCCTGCTTTATTACTGACTTGGTCAGCTACTCGTTGTCCACATACAGAGTCGTGCAATTCATGTTGAATGCTCAAAAGTGAATGGAATGTCTCTAAAGCCTTTACTATATACAATTGCTAGTGCATATTATCCTGTATGAAGACACCTGAATTCCCATAGGGGTGCTGGGCATTTCATCAGAATCTAGAGAACAAGGGGCACATGAGTTCCTTTAGAATTGGAATAGCCCGCCATGGCCCTTAGCCTCACATGTTTGAATGCTGTGTTCCTGGATTTCCTCCTGAATGTGGTCTTCTTGGAGATGGAAGCAAAATTTTGGGCTATAGGATTTCAAAGGAAAGGAGTCAGAGAAAGTCCTACCCTGGAATCAGGACCACTTTTAAGATGGAGACTCAGACCAAGGAAGATATAGAAGCTAAATTTAGGGTCAAATTTGGAGGATATAAAGAAGGTAAGATTTTAAAATGTTACTTTTGAGACACGGCCAATTGCACAGTGTGATTCCAGAATCTCAGTGTTGACATCACTCTTGAGCCTAAACTGCCAGTTCTCCAATGGAATGTCATCTCTTCCCCCTCCCAATGCCACCTCTGCTAGGGCACCTCCACAAGCCATGGGAAGCATCTCCCTAGAGGGAAACTTTCTGTGCACAGTTGCACCTGGAGACCCCTCTGCACTGCACCTGTGCTCACATGTTCTGTGACCAGCTTCTTCCCCAGAGGACTGTGGGCTCCCTCCCGGGATCTCCAGAGCCCAGCACCAGTGAGGCTTATTGTGCACTTTATTTTCATCTTTATCATATAATACTATTGTAAAATAGTACTACCAAGCTTACAGTAAACTGTAAACTCTCCCAGACAGAGATGATATGCTGCCCCACCCCTCTTCACTTGGGACTACTATTCCTTATAAGAAGCCACTTTTAATGCTGTAAGCAGTTTCTTCTGTACCTATCTCCATGTTTCTTTTTCAAACTATTTTTATTTTGGAAGTTTTCAAATACACAAAAGTAGGGAGAATTGTATAATGAACCCTCATTACTCATCTTCAGCTTCAACAGTTATCAACATTTTATCCTCATGTTTCATCTATTCCTCCCACTCATCTTTCCTGGAGTATATTAAAGGCAAATCCTATAATTTCATAGTTATATACATATATATATATGTGCATCTCTCACTAAGGATTTAAAAAAATATAAGAACCATGCCATTATCACACCTGATAAAATTATGAATAATTGGCTAGTTTCACTTAATACTTAGTGCATATTCAAGTGTCTTGTGGTATATCTTTTTCAGTTGGTTTTCTGAAGTAGGAACCACACAAGGTCCACATGTTGCATTTGTTGTTACGTCTCTTTAAGTATCTTTTCTTCTACAACATACCACCCACCCCACCTTACTTTCTTTTTAAGGCTTAAATTTGTTGGAGAAACAGGTCACTTGTCCTGTAGAATGTTTCACATTCTGAATTTGGCTAACCTATTTCTCATGGTGGTGTTAACTTGTTTCTCTATCTTGTGAGTCTCCTGAAACCCATGAAAAATATTCGACTGTTGATGCATATTCATACTTTAACATGTATGTCTTTTCTGCCTTTCACGTTACCAATTTTCCATTCATGTCCTGCTAAGGACACAGTCACTGCACATTCAGAGACCTCTGGAGGTGGCAGTGATGCTATCATTCATTATATTCTGCCTCAAGCTTCTGCCCTACTTGGCACGGTGAATATAGAAGAGCTTCAGAACCAGATACACTCTGTGCCTGGAACAACCCTCCCCTAGGGCTTCGGGGAAGTCCTTTAGCTCCCCATCACCTTTGCAGGTGATGCTGGACATTGATTATTCCCTTGAATCTGTGAGTTCCACACTGTTGCCATCACTGCTGGACCAAAAGTGTGGGAAGGATGGAAAGAAGGAGGAGGAAAAAGCCTGGGACTCTGTGTTGTTGACACCTTCCCAACTTGCATGAGGTGGCTTCCTCCAGCTATAACCATTCTTCGCTTTTATACTCCTCTGAGTCCGGTCCTCCTAAAACCAAAAAAAGCTCCTTCTCCTTAAAACCCATCATATTTCCTGCTGGCAGCTGGAATACCTGCTGTTTTGCAGTTATGTTCCCACTCAAATGTAAAACAGTCTGATGCTGCTCACTTTTCAGTGCTCAGGTTGTAATGCTATTCATGCCCATTTGTTACATCAGGATGGAGATTAGTCCATGGTGTAGTCGGGGTCAGAACAATCCTAGAGAAATCCTTCAGTATATAACTCAAATGTGATTCAAAGGGACACAGCACACAAGTCACAGTGCCACATGTTGCACGTGTAAAACCTATCAGGGAACATTCATAAGCAGAGTAGGATTGGAACACACTGACGTCCACATTCTCATTGTCCCATGGAGGGATGCGCCTAGGCTGGCACAGTGGACTGTATTCCCATGACCAACATTCCAGGAGTGAGGATGCCCCAAAATGCTCTGTGTATTACTGGGACAGCAAGAGAGGACATCTGTGCTACTGTGATACAATAGCAGGTCCCTGGTCAAGGATCTGAGCTTGTTAGAAAGTGGCAGTCCCTGGAGCTCAGTGGCTGGCATCAGCGTGTTCTTTTGAAGAGCAGATTCAGACCTGCTGACCCAGCTCCCTACTCTGCTAACAAGAGTGGAAGAGAAGGAGAATCTAGCTCTGAATCTCCTCAGCACATTTCCAGGTTCTGGCTATAACTGTTTACCAGGCTCTCCAACCCCTACAAAGACCCTCTCAAGCATTTCCAAGAGGACCAAGTGGTTATTTCCACAGTTACCTCCTCATTTTCCATTTTTGTCTCCAATATATAGCCACAACCTATTGATGTTCTTCTGGACAATATACCTTTTATGCTTTGTTGTTGCTAAACAAGCAAAACAGTTTATTCAATCCATTCTCAATGAAAAAGTTTTATGTTGTTTTTCCTGATAAGGGCTTCCAACTCTGCCACGTTTAACCTTTCCTTCACTGGATAGTGGGTTCCATAAAAATTAGCTGGCTATATTGTATGATTTTATATTTAATTTATGTTACTAGTACAGTCTCATTGCAGTATTAAAAAATTAATCCTGTTAAAACTTTAATCCCAAATTTGAAATGAAAATATGAATCTTGATGTCTTAGTTGGCTTGGTCTGCCATAAGAAAATACCATGGATGAGGTTGCTTAAACAACAGAAATTTATTTTCTCACAGTTCTGGAGGCTGGAAAGTCCAAAGTCAAGGAAGATTCATTCCTGGGGAGAGCTCACCTCCTGGCTTGCAGACGGCCACCTTCTCTGTGACCCCTCACATGATGGACAGAGGGAGCAGCCCCCTGGCATCTCTTTTTCTAAGAGCTCTAATCCCACCTGAAGGCCTCACCCTTATGACCTCATTTAACCCTAAGTAACTCCCAAAGACCTCATTTCCAAAAACCATCATATTTGGAGGTTAGGTCTTCAACATACTAATTTGGGGGACACAAACATTCAGCCCATAACACTAGCCTTCTCTTCTCTCTGAGATAAGTTAGTGTTCTGACCCTGGCTGTTGGTATAAGAGCGTATATTAATTAGGGTAACATGGTAGTTATAACAATTAAACCCCCAAATTTCAGTGTTTCAACATAATAGAATATTATTTTGGCCTATAAGCTGCTCAGTGTGGTCCTAACTGAGCAGTGTGTTGGGCGGTTGGGAGGCAGCACTATCTGCTCCACACAGTCATTCAGGGATTCAGGCTGACAGAGTTGGTACCACGTTCATTATGTGGCTCCTAAGGTTGCTGTGGTCATCTTCATCCAGAAGAAGGAAGAGTGAAGAGCATAGAAGAGCAACTTTGTGGATCTCATTGACTAATAAATCTTCATTACAGATATTACAAATAATAACACTTTTCCATGTTTTTTTGCTATACCAAAATTTTGATTACAGATGGTCAGGTTTTTCAGTCTTTTACTTTACGATTTCTAGATTTGGGTTATGTTTAGAAAGGCTTTTGCTATCATAAAATTATGAAATATTTACTTTGAATTTTCTAGGTGGAGGGGAAGGAGAGAAGAGGGCAGAGGTGGAGGGGAGGAGAAAAGTGAAAGTGAAGGAGGAGGCACAGAAATATGGGGAGAGGAGAAGAGAAGGATGATTTAGTGTTCCAGCATGTGGAGCTTTTGTTTTCTAACTTAAAGAGCTCCAGAATTCGTAGGCCAAGACCTATGTGCTTTGTAGAGCCCTCAAGGAGTCTGGTTCTTCAAAATTGTCTATTTTATAACCAGCAGCTTCCATGAGCTGAAGGCAGTTCTCTGGAGAATGGGGCAGCTGTGTGTTTTTAGCCATAACACAGATAGCAGCTGAGGCATGAGTGTACTAAATCTTGGTGGGGTACCAAAAGATTCTGCTACAGTCCATCCTTTGCACTAATCAGTTCCACTTTCTTCTTACATTACTTACTCCATGGGGGCACAGCTTCTCCAGAATTCTAGAGGGTCATAATTTGTAGAAAACTGAGCAAAGGGGAACAAGGACTGTTAGTGGAATGAAGAAGCCCTTGCTCCAGTTCGTTCCAAGGCAGCAACACATCAACTTTTCTATCGTCATTCTAGATTCTCCTAAATCCCATCCCTGAGGAGTCCGAGTCCTGGTTTCCAGTATTTTACCACCTGTGGTTTCCAACCTGCACACTTACAGCAGAAAATGGAGATGGGCATACCAAGCAAAGCCCTCGTGGATCACCTGAATGCCAAACACATCCCCCTTGACTCCCCTCATGTTCCTTATAGTGATCAGCATGAATTACCGCTGCCCATATAGTAATTCCTTCTGTTGTCCACTGGTCTGCTGGCATGAGAAGCCCTAAGAGAACAGGTGGCAGCCACAGCTCTAAGTTTAATGGGACTCTTACTGTGCTCCCTGATGGAAGCACCCTCCTCTGGGAGCCTGAACTTCTAGAGCAGTAGAGCCTGTTGAGGGGATGGGAGGCACAAAGACCCCAAGTGATTACTGGGAGTGGTGGTGAGTAGAGTCACTCCTGTTCCACACCTGGTTGTAAGACCTACTTATTCTATCCTTTAAGGTCACAGCATCATATAACGGCTGTTGGTTTAAACCTTTGTGTATACTTCGTCCTGCAGAATAGTGCCCATCCTTGCAGGGTGTCACCTTCAGCCTGGTTCCACAGCTGAACTTTCAAGAGGCCCTTCCACTGCTCTGTCAGCTGGGAGCTTCTGTATGGTGTGTTATGGGGTAGGACCAGTGGCTCTCATGGTCATGTGCCCACTGCCACATTGCCTCTGTTGTAAAATGGTTTCCTTAGTCTGGGGCACTGTTATGTGTGGTCCCATATTAGAAGATCATATCTGTGCGAGTGCTTGGATAGTGGTTCTGAATGAGACACTGTGGGAAGGAAGGGCAAACCCATAGCTGGAATACACGTTAATCTATATTAAGATAAATCTTTGATTTTTCAAGGGTAGAAGAATAACAGTTATCAACTTGCCACCAAATAGCAGGTTGGCCTCCACCATGTTGGTCCTGTATTAGAATTTATTTGTTTCTGGAAAGTCACACATCCATTTTAGCAGTAACTATATCAGCCATGGTGAGAGGGACCCCATGCTGTCAGACCCATGCATAGTCACCCTCATTGCCACCACACATACTCCTTTCATGAGCCTGTTGTGCAAGCTCTGTGGTGGTAACGACAAAGGCTGGTTAATGTCCACCAGCTGAGTGATCCTGTGTGTATGCGTCTCTTGTATAGTGGATTATTTCTGGTGGGCATGAACACTTGATATAAAAGATCCTAACACATTGTGTCTACTATATGCTTCTTCCCTAGATATCCTTGTCCCTGATCCTCCCATCTTGCCCCTTCTAGGACCCTGATCAACCAGATAAGCCATTGCCATTGCCTGTGAGTTTGTGCATATTCTTGCCTTGGGCCACTTTTGTCTCTGCACTAAGTGGATGAATAGGAGCAGCACCTGAAGTTCTGCCCATTGGAAGGAAGTTCCCTCAACATTGTCTTCGGCCATCCATGAATGGGGCTATAGTGCAGCAGCCATTCACTTTTGGCTCACCAATATAGTGAGCTTACACACTTGTGAGCCAAGCTCGTCTTTTCTCTATGTCAGCTGGTCATTGCAACTCCCCATTAGGTCTTCGTAAGAGCTGAGGAAAATGTAAAGATATAACAGTGGTAGTTGACATGGGATCCAAGCCACTTGTTATGCAACTAGTTTGTGGTAGATATTTTCTGCTTTGTGTGCATAAGTCTGTCTCACAACTACTTAAGTCTGCTGTTATAGTGCAAAAGCACCTATAGATGATGCCTAAATGGACAGATATATCTGTGTTCCACAACAACTTTATTACAAAAACAGGCAGTGGGCTGCATTTGACCCATAGGCTGTAGTTTGCTGACCCCTGTGCTAATCCAATCCTGCATGTATCACTTCCATTTTAGAGTGGATTGCTGCTAGAGTCTGACAGTACCCTGATCGTGAAAGGAAAACGTGGGCAATGATCCTTTGATGTCCCATGATCATATTCTCCATATCTCCCAGGACCCAGCCCCTTTTTGACACACCTGAGTTCTTCTAGTTGTGGCATGTGGGACACCGCCTCAGCATGGCTTGATGAGCAGTGCCATGTCTGTGCCTAGGATTGGAACCAGCAAAACCCTGGGCCGCCAAAGTGGAGCTCCTCTCATTGTGGAACGGGGATGTGCCACCTTCCTGGCACATGGATGCCTTCATTAACCTGGAAGCTCATCCAATCTTGTTGTCCAAAAAGAGGCTGCTCTTTTCATATAAATGGAATCAAACAATCCATTTGATCCTTTGTTTCTGGTTTTTTAAAATGGAGCTTAATGTATTCAAGGTTCATCCACGTGTAGCATGCATCTGTATTTCATTCCTTTTTATTGCCAAATAATATTCCCCTGCATGGATGCTACTTATATCTATTCATTCATCAATTGATGAACATTTCTTTCTACTTTTTAGCTATTATTAATAATGCTGCTGTGAATATTATGTACAAGTTTTTGTGTGTACATACATTTTCATTTCTCTTGGGTAAATACCTAGGAATGGACTTGCTGAGTCATTTAGTAACACCATGTTCAAACTTTGAGGAACTGCCAGACTCTCTTCAAAGTGGTAGCACCATTTTATATTCCTACCCATCCAATTTCTCCATAATCTCACAGCACTTATTAATATTGGTCTTATTTATTTATTTTTTTTTTGAGGAAGACTAGCTCTGAGCTAACTACTGCCAATCCTCCTTTTTTGCTGAGGAAGACTGGCTCTGAGCTAAGATTCATGCCCATCTTCCTCTACTTTATATGTGGGACACCTACCACAGCATGGCTTTTGCCAAGTGGTGCCATGTCTGCACCCGGGACCCAAACTGGTGAACCCTGCGCCGCCGAGAAGCGGAACACGTGCACTTAACCACTGTGCCACCGGGCCAGCCCCCAATATTGGTCTTTTTGATTCTAGCTGTCCTAGGAAGCATGAAGTGGTAGCTCATTGTATTTTTGATTTGCATTTCCCTAAGGACTAATGAGGTGAAGCATCTTTTCAGGTGCCTATGGCCATTTGTATATCTCCCATGGATAAATATCTATCAAACATTTGCTAATTTTTAAACTGGGTTATTTTTTCTCAATTTTTGAGTTGGAAGGGTTCTTTATATCTTCTAGAGACTAGTTGCTTAGATATAAGATTTGCAAATATTTTCTCCCAGTCTGGAGCTATATTTTTACTCTTTTGAGGGTGTCCTTTAAAGCACAAATGCTTTAAATTTGATGAAGTCCAATTAAACTATTTGTTCCTTTGTTACATGTATTTTGGGTGTCATATTTAAGAAACCATTGCTTAGTCCAAGGTCACGAAGATCTATGTATATATTGCTTTCTAAACGTTTTATATATTTAGCATTTATATCTAGGTCTTTGATCTACCTTGAGACAATTTTTTCATATGGTGGGAGGCAAGGGTCCAACTTCATCCTTTTACATGTGGTTACACAATTATATCAGCAGATTAGCCTTTCCTCATTGAGTTGTCTCGGCGCTCCTGTTGAAATTCAACTGACCGTAAATGTGAGGGTTGATTTCTGACCTTTTAATTCTATTCTGTTGCTCTATATGTCCGTCCTCATGCTGGTAATACAGTGTAATGATTACACTTTGAATGCATTGAATGCAGAAAGATAAAATTCTCTTTTTCTTGCACCATTGCTCTGGCTAGAACCTCTAGCACAATGCTGAATAGAAGTGCTGAGAATGGACATCCTTGTCTTAGGAGGAAACCAGCAGTATGAGTCCTTAAAGTTTGCTTTTCTTTGTCAAGAGTGTTTTATCCAGTCCCTTGAATTTCCACATGAATTTTAAGATCAACTTATCTGTTTCTGCAAAGAAACTAGCTGGGATTTTTATAGAGATTGCACTGAATCTGTAGATCAGTTTGGAGATATAACCATCTTAGCAGAACTTTTCATCATCCCATATTGAAACTGTATTTCCAATAAACATAAGTGTTAATTCACCCTGTCCTCAGACCAACTAACCACCAGGCATATAGGTGTATCATAGCACCTGAGAAGATGTTCAACATCATTAATCAGTCAGGAAATGGATACCAAAGCCATAATGAGGCACCACTTCACATCCATTAGGAAGGGGTGTGTGTGTGTGTGTGTGTGTGTGTGTTGTGTGTATATATACAGACACACACTTATGCGTGCATTTGCTGGCATTTGTATATCTTATGTGGAGAAATATCTATTGAATTCTTTTGCCCATTTTAAAATAGTGTTGTTTTTGTCATTGAGTCATTAGATTTCTTTATATACTCTGGATATTAATCAGATATGTGATTGGCAAATATTTTCTTCCATTCTGTGGTTGCTTTTTTTTGTTGATATGGTCCTTTGATATACAGAAGTTTTTAATTTTTTTTTTTTTTGTAGAAAGAGATTCGTCCTGAGCTAACATCTGTCACCAATCTTTCTCTTTTTATTTTTGCTTGAGGAAGATTAGCCCCAGGCTAACATCTGTTGCCAACCTTCCTCTACTTTGTTTGTGTGTTGCCGCCACAGCATGGCCACTGACAAGTGGTAAAGGTCTGCGCTCAGGAACCAAACCGGAACCTAACCAGTAGGCAATGGGGCCAGCCCAGAAGCCTTGAATTTTGATGAACTCTCATTAGCCTACTTTTTCTTTTGTTGCCCATGCCTTTGGTCTCATATCAGAGAAGTCACTGCCAAATCCAATGTCACGAAGATTTTCCCCTATGTTTTATTCTAAGACTTTTATAGTTTTAGCTCTTATGTTTACATCTTTGATCCATTTTATAATAATGTTTGTATATGGTGTAAGGTAAGTGTCTAGCTTCATTATTTTGCATGTGGCTATCTAGTTTTCCCAGCATCACCTGTTGAAAAGACTATTCTTTCCTCCATCGAATGGTCTTGGCACCTTTGTTGAAAGTCAGTTGACCATAGACACATGGTTTTATTTTTGGACTCTTACTTCTATTCTATTGATCTATATGTCTACCCAGATGCCAGTACCACAGTGTGTTGAGTACTGTTGCTTTGTTCGCCTTTAATAAGTTTGGCTATTGTAGGTCCCTTGAATTCCCATCAGAATTTAGAATCAGTTTGTCAATTCCTAGAAAGAAGTCAGTTAGGTATTTGATTGTGTTGAATCTATAGATCAGTTTGGGGAGTACTGCCATTCTAACAACATTAAGTCTTCTAACCCATGAACATAGTAGGTGTTCTTTAATTTTTTTCACCAATGTTGTGTAGTTTTCAGAGCTTAAGTTTTGCACTTCTTGTATTAAACGTGTTCCTAATATTTTTTTAAAATGCTATTGTAAGTGGAACATTTTCTTAATCTCATTCTTAGATTGTTTACTGTTTATTGTATAGAAATATGATTGACTTTTGTATATTGACCTCATATCCTACAACCTTGCTGAACTTCTTTATTAGTTCTAATAGCTTTTTGGTGGATTCCTTAGGATTTTCTATGTACGAGATCATGTCATCTGTGAATAGAGGTGGTTTTACTTCTTCATTTACATTTTGAATGCATTGAATGCAGAAAGATAAAATTCTCTTTTTCTTACACAATTGGTCTGGCTAGAACCTCTAGCACAATGCTGAATAGAAGTGCTGAGAGTGGACATCCTTGTCTTATCATTGATTTAGGAGGAAAACAATCATTCCTTCGCCATTAAATATGATGTTAGCCTTAAGGGTTTTCATAAATGCCCTTAATCAGATTGAGGAAAATCTCTTCTATCACTAGTTTGTTGAGTGTTTTTTTAATCACGAAATGGTGTCAGATTTTATCAAAGGCTTTTTCTCCATCTATTGAGATAAGCATGTGCTTTTTATTATATTAATGTTATATTACATTAATTGATTTTTTTGAATGTTAAACCAACCTTGCATTCCTAGAATACATTCTACTTAGCTATGGTATATAATTCTTTTTATACGTGCTGGATTTGATTTGCTATACTTTGTTGAGGATTTGAGTCCATATTCATAAGAGATAATTGGCCTGTAGTTTTCTTTTCTTGGGATATCATTGTCTGGTTTTGGTATCTGAATAAATCTGGCCTCAGGTTTATTCAGAAATGATGTGGTACTGTTCCTTCCTCTTCTCCTCCCTGAAAGACTTTATAAAGAATTGTTTTTAATTCTTCTTTAAATATGTGGTAGAATTCACCAGTGAGGACATTTGGGCCTAGGCTTTTTTGTGGGTCATTTTGGTAACTGATTCAATCTTTTGACTTGTTATACATATATTCAGATGGTCTACTTCTTCAATCAGTTTTAGTAGTTTGTATCTATGAATTTACCTATTTTATCAAAGTTATCTAATTTTTGGCATATAATTGTTCATAGTATTTTTTTATATTCTCTTCATTTCTGTATAGTCAGTCATAATGTCTTTTCTTTCATTGCTGAGCCTAGAAATTTGAGTCTTCTCTTTCTGTTTCTTTTTGCTTTTGCTGAGGAAGATCCACCCTGAGCTAACATCTGTCACCAATCTTCCCCTTTTTGCTTGCGGAAGATTAGCCCTGAGCTAACATCTGTTGCCAATCTTCCTCTGCTTTATATGTGGGTCGCTCCCACAGCATGGCTGCTGACAAGTGGTGTAGGCCCATGCCCAGGAACTGAACCCGGGCTGCCGAAGTGGAGTGTGCCGGACTTAACCACTAGACCTGGTGCCAGCCCCTGTTTTTTTTTAAACGAATGCAGTTGAAGTTTTGTCAGTTTTGTTGATTTTCAAAGGACCAAATTTGAGTTGCTGAATTTTATATATTGTTTCCCTATTCTTTTTTCTCTGTTTCATTAATTTTCACTCTAATCTTTACTTTTCCCTTCCTTCTGCTTGCTTTTGGTTTGGTTTGGTCCTCTTTTCCTTTTGAGTTAAGGTAGAAGGTTAGGTGATTGAAGTGTGATGTTTCTTTTTTAATGTAGGCATTACAGCTGTAAATCTCTCTTATTCTTTTAGCAGCATCCCATAAATTTTGGTATGCTACGTCTTCATTTTCTTTTTTTTTTTTGTTTATTTTCTAATGTACTTCATATTTCGAATTCCATGTAGATTACATCATGTTCATCACCCAAAAACTAACTATAGTCCATCCCCTCACATGTGAGCTTAATCACCCCATTTGCCCCCCTCCTTCCCCCTTCCCCTATGGTAACTACCAATCCAATCTCCAATGCTATGTGTTTGTTGTTGTTTTTATCTTCTACTTATGAGTGAGATCATATGGTATTTGACTTTCTCCCTCTGACTTATTTCACTCAGCATAATACCCTCAAGGTCCATCCATGTTGTCACAAATGGTCAGATTTCATCATTTCTTATGGCTGAATAGTAGTCCATCATGTATAAATACCACATCTTCTTTATCCATTTGGCCCTTGATGGGTACCTAGGTTGGTTCCAAGTCTTGGCTATTGTGTATAATGCTGCAATGAACATAGGGGTGCAAGTATCTTTATGCCTTTGCATTTTCAAGTTCTTTGGATAAACACCCAGCAGTGGGATAGCTGGATCATATGCTAGATCTATCTTTAACTTTCTGAGGATACTTCATTTTCATTAATCTAAAAGTATTTTCCAATTTCCATTTTGATATCTTCTTTGATCCACTGGTTATGCAGAATTGTGTTATCTGATTTCCACGTTTGTGAGTTTCTCAAATTTCTTTGAGTAATTGGTTGATTTCTAACTTCATGTCACTCTGATAAAAGAACAGCTTTTGTATTATTTCTATCCTTTTAAATTCATTAAGATTTGTCATATGGCCTAGCATATGGTTTATCCTGAGGAATGCTCCATGTGCATTTGAGAAGAATGTATATTTTGCTATGATTGGAATGGAGTGTTCCATAAATGTCTGTTAGGTTTATACTGTTGGTTTATAGTATCGTTCAAGTTTTCTTTTTCTTTGTTGATCTTCCACATAGCTGTTGTATTCATATTGAAGTCTCCAACTATTATCGTTGTGTCATTTATTTCTCTCAATTTCCATCAGTTTTGTTTTCATGTATTTGGTGCTTAGTTATTAGGTGCATATATGTCAATAATTGTTTTATCTTTCTGGTGGATTGACTAGAAATATAAAATTATAAAATGTCTCTATTTATCTTACTTGCATTTTTTAAAAAGTCTCTTTCATCTAATATGAGTGTAGCTAGTCCAGCTTTCTTAGGGTTGCCATTTGCCTGAGGCATCTTTTACATCCTTGTAATTTTCATCCATTTGTAATCGAGTCTCAGGTGTGTCTACTGTATACAGGATACTTGTATCTTGTCTTGTTTTCAGTCTAACAATCTGTGTTTTGATCTACTTGTTTAAGCCATTAAAATATAATGTTATTATGTATACAGTGGATTTATGATGCTATTTTATTTTTATTTTCTCTGTGTCTCAAGTTTTCCCCCATTCCTCTTTTACTGACTCCTTTCTATTAAATGGATATTTTCTACTGTAATATTTTAATTAATTAATAACTTTCACTATATTTTTGAGTTATTTTCTTAGTAGTTACTCTAGAGTTTACCATATACTTATCAAAACTCACTTCAGTTTATACTAACTTAATTTCAGTGAGATATACAAACATAACTTTCTGTAGCTCTATTTCTATTTCTTCCTTTTGGGCTGTTTTGTTATACACATCGTATCTAAATATGTTACAAACCCAACAATACACTGTGATAATTACTACTTAGCATAATTTTGGAGAGTTTGTTTTGCTATGTCATCAAAGTTACTAATCTTTTCTTCTGCAATAGCAAATCTATCTTTAATCTCATCTTGCATTCAGAGTGTTTTTCAACTTAGACATTTTCATCCCTACAATTTTGATTTTGGTCTTTTATATACTTTCATGTCTCCTCTGTAACTTTTTGAACAGAAGGAACACATTTACAATAACTTCTTTAAAGTCATTTACTGCTAATGCTAGCATCTGTGTCAGTTCTAGGTTAGTTTAAATTAATTAATTTTCTCTGCCTTATGTGTTGTATTTTCTCTGCATGCTTGGTTATGTTTTATTTGTTGCCAGACATGATTTTACTTCATTAGGTTCTAGATGTTTATGCATTCCACAAATAATCGTCAGCTTTTAGTTCTGGGATACATTGAGTTATTTGCAATTTCTTGGATCCTTTTGGGTCATGCTTTTAACATTTGTTAGCAAAACAGGACAATGTTTGGAGCAGGGCAGATTATTCCCAACTACTGACACAAGACCCTTCTGAATACTCTACCCAGCAAATTGTAAGGTTTTCCAGTCTGGTTGGTGGGAACAGGCACTATTTCCAATTCTGTGGAGCACTAAGTACTATTCCTTGTAGTCTTTCTAGATTATTCTTTCCTGTCTTTGGATAGTTTCCTTACATGCATGCACTGATGAGCTGAAGACTTGAGGGGAACCCTTTGCAGACCTCCAATGCTTTTTCTGTTCAGCTCTCCTTTCTCTGTGCCTTCACCTTTGATTCTGGCTCTGCTGGTCTCCCCAATTCAAAATTCTGTCCCGTTCACTCAGTGACACTCCTGGCCCAGATTTTCAGGGAGGGGATGTCCCTTATGTTCCCCACGTGAGTAAGCTCTGGGCATAATTTCTTGTCTATTACAGCTCATGAGCCTTGAGAAAACCACAGCTAACATTTTTCCAGATTTGCTATATGCCCTAAGGATAAAAACAACTTTTCTCTCTGGATTACTTGCCTACATTTATATATTGGCCTGAATGATTATTCTCTTGATTGTTCTACTATAATTTAGGATGCTTTTTATATTTTATTGATGATTTTTAGTTCTTTTTAGTGCAAGAGGCAGCCTTAAAACCTAGCCTACCTTATTACTGGAAATGGAATCCCCATTAACTGCTTTTTCATATGCTATTTATCTGGCTCCAGGGTACATTCTAGAATACAAGTCATCTAAACCAGTGCTACTTAGTGTGGTCTGTGAGCCACTGCTGGCCTGTGAGGTGTTTGTTATCAACTCACGGTAAGATAGGTACAGAAATTGAAAGTGAGTGTAAGCAGGTAAACCTCTACCTTGCCTTGCCCCAGTAACTGTCAAAGAAAAAAGGAGCATTTACATTACATCACTGGATCTGCTGAAACAGTTTGATTCTTAGCTCTTCATGGACCAAAGATTGAGTAGCATGGTATCTACACTAGGATGGTTTTTAGACTTTTGTTGGGGTCCATAAATACTGATAAATGTTATACATACTCTCCCAAGAAATATGTGCATATACAAACAAGTATAAATGTTAATATAAAATGTCAGTGTGTGTATATATATATATATACATCCTGTGAAGTCTTATAGATCTTGGTTTTGTAATTCAAGCAGGAGACAAAGGCAGGGATAAGACATTTTGAGTAATCACTTCATCATCCCACAATGCCACTCTACTTATTTGTGAGTATAAACTACAGTAGACAAAAGCTAGACCCCAGAACAGACTATCAAGCGAATAAGTTGAAAGATGTCATTGATTAGTCACTCATTATCCAACAAAATCTGAGTGCCTACAGTGTACCAGATCAAGTTCTGGTCTCAGATCACTGCTCCAAAAATTGAAATTTGTCATTCTTTTCCCATCCCTCACCCCTAACCTCCACACTTAGAACCTGGACCATCTGCCCACGTTAGAATTCCACACTTAAAGAGTCTTGGTTTGAGGCTGAGACCATTTCCCTCCACAGGAGAAGAAAACCCACTTTCCCAAACATTCTTGCACTTGGAAATGGCATGAGGCTCTACCACCTGGGTGACCACATGCTGGACTCTGACTCAGGATGTGGTGACACAGAGAAGCTGAGACTGTGCAGAATGCTTTTGGCAAAGGTGGTAGGAGTGGCAATAGTGTCATCCAGTTGCCAGGAGCAGCAGAGACAGCAGTGCAACCACAAGATCCCGTGTCCAGCATCAGGAGAGTCAGCAGTATGAACAGCGGCGTCTGCGCTCAGCAGCAGCAGCAGTGATTCCTATGTGGGATCCGAGGCCCCAATACTTTCTCTCTGTATAACTGTCTGTATTCATTTATGTTTCAATTAGAACAATTTGGAACCTGTTTCTCTCACCAAGAAGTGAATGAGAAATCCACCTAGGGAATAGTTTCAGAGAGCAAGGATTCAGAGATATTTTTCGAGCTTTATTGAGATATAATTGACATACAACATTGTGTACAATAGAGATGTTGATTTGATAACCTATTGATTTGATACATTTATATACCTCAAAATGATTAACAGCATAGTGTTAACTAAATGATATCTGTAGCATGTCACATAATTACCACTTCTTTTTTACGGTGAGAACATTAGAGAACTCTCTTAGCAACTCAGACTTTCTTTTGCTGAGCTGGTAACTACTTCCAAAATCTTCCACCTGGCTATACCCCATGGTATGGAAAACAACATATATCTCTCAGAATATGTCTTGCCTTTTTTGTCTCAGGAAAAAACATTTAACGTGGATCTAAGACCCCTCCCTGCCATGAATGATACCTGATCGTTGGCATTACTGGGTCCCAATCTGGCTGAGTACTAGGACTGCTTGTGGGCTTGTTACCAAAAAACTCAGTCCTTTCCCCAGACCCACCATCTCAGAATATTGGGCACTGAGCCCAAGAATCACATATTTAGCTAGCCCTACCTCTGAGGCTGATGCACAGCTATGCTGGAATCCTGGTCTACGTTCTTGCTAATAACGTGTGATCTGAAGACCAGCAGCATCAGTAACAAACTGCTTACACATCCAGAATCTCATGCTCTACTCCAGACAGTCTAGATTTTAATGAGATGTCCAGGGGATTCTTGTGCACAGGAAAGTTTGGGACTGCTTGGTTTCTTTACCTTCTAGGCACAGAGGCGGAAATGTGTAGCCTGCTCTGGGTGTGTGGTCTGACTGGGGATCAAGGGTTCAGTCCTTGTTCCTTTCTCTTCTACAGTCATCAAACCCTTGTGACCTCATTGGCTCGCAAGGCTCTAAGTATCATTTCTATGGTGTTATCTCCCAACTCTATTTCTCCAGTCCAGACATTTCTCAACTCCAGACTCACATATCCAATTGCTAAAACTAACCTCACTTGCATCTAATAGATGACTCTGTTTCAACTTTCCTAATTGGATGATTACGATGCCATTTCTTCTAGAGTCATTTCCATTTCCACTGAAGACACTCTGTATTTCCACTTGTGCAATCTGAAATTTGGGGTGTCCTCTTTGAGTCCTCTTTTTCATAACCCAGATTTAATCCATTAGAAAATTCTGGAAAGCCCATCTTCAGAATGTATCCAGAATCCAAATGCTTCCTATTATTTTCCCTGCTCACACCCCAGACAAAGCAAGTAACATCTCTAGCCTGGAACACGGCACTGGTTTCCTACAGTTTTCTCCACTGGCTGCTCTCTGTTCACCTCTTGACTCCGCACAGCACCAGAGTGATGCTTCTCAAGTCACAACAGGTTGACCTTCTGTTCATCTTCCTCAACAAGAGGTTAAAACCTTCCAACATCCTCCAGACCTACATGGTCTGGCCACATGTCTATCTCATCTCAATATTCTCTGCTCCAGCCACACCGGCCTCCTCACTTTTCCCAGAACACACAGACACACTCCTGCTCTAATGCATTTGCACTGGAGGTTCCCCTGCCTGCAAACGACTTCCTGAGACATCCCTGTGCACAAATCACACCCTTCAAGTCTTTACTCAAAGTCACCTTCCCAATGAGGCCCACATTGACCATCCTAGTAAAACAGCCATCCTTCTTGTTCCCACAAACTTATACTATGAGTTGCCTTTCTCAAAGCACTTACAACTTCTCACATAAACACTTCCCGTATTTACTATGCTTACAGCATACAGTCTGCCCCTCCCCACTGGAACACATGCTCCCCAAGGCCGGAAATTTTTGCCTGTTTTTAGTTCACTGAAGTTTTCTAGGTACAAAAAGAATTTCTCATATATATGGGAAACAGCAATCATCAGTTGAATGAATGATGAGTGTACAGCACCTCCGTATTCTAGAGACAGTATCTTTATTAACGTAACCTCAGGTCACACGCTGTTTTGTGGCAGCTACAGCACAACCTCCTCTCACACTGACAGGAATGTGGCCTGTACTTTTCTCACAAGTGCTGCTCTCTCCTCTCTCCCTCCCACAGCCGCCCTCCTGCACACTCACACACACAACTATATTTCTCTCCTTAGAAAGGACAATCTTAGGCTATGGGTCCTATTTTCCAAGCAACTATGAATCTAAAGTACACTCAAATTTATAAATGCATCAGTTTGGATCAGAGCCAGCACTAGGATGACTAGAGCTAAGGGCAAAGAGATGGGGCAGGCTGCAGAGAAGACAGAAACCCAACAGGAATTTATCTAAGATAAGAAACTATCAGATCCCTCCTCTGTTGTAATTCTAGAATCTGCTTCTTTTAAAAGGAGAAAAGGTAGAAAGAAAAATCCAGGAAACAACCTTAGAAAGAGGGTAAGAGTTGGATGAGTCTGAAAATTTCTCTCTCGATACCAAAGAATCTCCTGTGTGCAGCGGCCACCCTGGACCTCGTGGGGACAATGACAGGCCAAACGACTCCTGCTGCTGTCAGATATGGGGGACACCCAGAGGAGAATGAGACCAGAACTTGAAACGTGAAAAGGGAGTTAACAATAAAAAAAACCCTCCAAAACCCAAATATAAACAAACAAAATGCAAGGCCTGAGGGCTGGGCCCTGGCCTGTGTCTAGACTGACCTGGCCACATGAAGCCCTCACTGCCAATGGTCCTGGAGACAGGACAAGGTCCAGGTGATGTCCTCATCCCTGTGATCACAGGTCCTGGTGGAACAAGGTTCTACTGAAGGGACCAGAACAACAGAGCAGCAGAGATGACAGCCAAGGAATGATAACGCCAAAGCCCACTGAGCACTGGCCCCGAGCCCAAGCACTGAACAGTGAGTGGACCCAGGCCCCATCCATGCTCGACTCCTCTCAGCCTTCTCCTGTCCCCACCTGCGACAGACTCAGCACAGCAAACATATGAATTCTGGAAGGTTCTCAGTGCTTCCATTAATTTCTTCTCACAGTTTAGGAAATTTCTCCTTTAATTAACACATCAATCACTTTTGACAAGAATTAGGAAAGACAAATTCATATCTAGATTCATATTTTAAATAAGGAAACAAGTCATTACCACTCAGAGAAACATGAAGTTAAGACAGGGATGGAGATGGCCCAGTCCCACCTGTGCTGCAACAGGGCAGTGGATCCAGGAAAGAACAAAGGTCCGTGTGGGCAGGGGTCATCCTGGTGGGCAGGGGTGGATCAATCTCCCCACTTCTTCACATTATGCTAACAGGAACACAGACCCATTCAATTACCAGTGCAGAAAGAGAAGTCAGGGTTCTTGAAGTCACAAAGAGGAAGTGTGAACAAATCTTGCATCACTCAGTCCCCCACAAGGAAGCTGTCTCACACTGTGAAAGAGAATAATCATAAACAAATTCAGGTCAGCATATAAGTGCTAACATTCTCAACAGCCCACCACATGCACAAAGTGTCCCAATCAAAGAATCCCCATAACTCAGTCGTGTCCCCTCTCCCCAACCAACCCTTCCCAATTCAGGCCCTCCAGGGTCTCACCTTTAGGATCCATGAGAGACACATCAGAGCCCTGGGCACTGTCACTGCCTGGGTAGGACAAAATAGGATGGGGTCAGAGCCCACAGGAGATGAGACTAAAGGAGGAACAATGGGCTGGGTGAGCTCCCCCCATGGGCTCCGTCTACACATCTGAAGGGTCTCAGGGATCAATTCCCTACAGAAACTTACTTGCAGCCTGAGCACAGCCCCCTCTTTTTTCACCCATGGGAAGAAAACAGGGAGAAGGCTGAGCCATGAGATCCTAGAGCAACCCCCAAGACCTGGACCACAGGGAAGTTTCCAGAACCATGACTGAAGACCCACGGCAGGAAGGGGAAACACGAAGAAAGGAGATGTGTGAAGACTGGATCAAATGCCCTCCTGGAGGTCTGTCCTCAGCAGGGACCCTCCCCTCTGACCTTCGACTGCTGGGAATCAGGTCCCCAGCCCAGAATTATCCAGGTGAAAAAATCTTTCTGTCATTTTCACCAGTGCTTTAATAAGAGTGTTACCAATCAGCTCCAGAGTGGCAAATACATGTGTGTGGATGGTACTTCCCATTAACAAGGCAGGGCAACCTCTACCTGGGGCTTGAAATCCGTCAGTGGGAGAAGAAAATTCAGATTCTCCATCCCCTTCCCTACCAGAACGCTTCTTCCTCCAGATCACAGCTCCAGCTACTGCAGCGCCAGTGACCACAAAGAGACCCAGGCCAGCAATGACGCCCACGATGATGGTGGCCTCAGGAGGCGGCTCTGAGAAGGGAAGGGAAGCTGAGGGGCTCTGACCTCAGTCTTGATCCTGACCTTGCTGAAGGTCTCCAGAAGGGCTCCTGATTTCCCTGAGAAGAGGCTCTGAGCCCACGGCTCCCTCCTTACCCCATCTCAGGGTGAGGGGCTCAGGCAGCCCCTTGTGCTGCACAAGGCACATGTAGCTCTGCTCCTCCCCAGAAGGTACCACCACAGCCGCCCACTTCTGGAAGGTCCCATCCCCTGCAGGCCTGGTCTCCACAAGCTCCATGTCCTGTGTCAGGTCCTCCCCGTCACGCTGCCAGGTCAGGGTGATCTCCGCAGGGTAGAAGTCCAGGGCCCAGCATCTCAGGGTGACCTCATGGTCAGAGATGGGGTGGTGGGTCACATGTGTCTTCGGGGCGCCTGAGGAGAAGGATCAGAAAATTCAAAAACTTCACATCTACTTTGGGCCACTGAAGCAGCGCTCATGTGGCCATCCTGAGAATGGACAGGACAACCGGTTTCGAAGGAGGAAACAGAAAACCCAGACACCAGATTGGACATGGGGATTTGGGACAATCTCCTATTCCTTGGAAAGTTCTAGAATCAGAGTGAGCACCGAGGGTAGGAGGCTCCAGGTCTCAAAGGAAGAGAACACAGACTTCTGGTCCTGATCTGGGTGGAGAATAAATGACTCAAAAAAACCGGAGTCAGGCCTGCAAAGATGTTCTCAGGCCGATAACAAGGCCTTGAGAAAGTCATGGTTCACAAGATGCCAGGGTCAGAGGGAACCAATGACGGCGATTTCAGGGATGGTCTCCCCTCCTATTCCTGAAGAAACTGGATTCCTTAACTGTCCTTTAGAGAAGGACGGGCCCTCTGGGCAAGTCATTAGTACAGAACATGAAAACCTGGGTGGATTCCTTTCTTTTCTGAGGGACGGTATTCTGACAGTGATCCCATTTCCTCCCTCTTTGTAGGAAGCCAGCCCGGCCCCAGTGGAGATCAGGAGGCCCCGCGGCCCCTCGTACCCGCGCGCTGCAGCGTCTCCTTCCCGTTCTCCAGGTGTCTCAGGAGCCACTTCACGCACCTGCCTTCCAGGTAGTTCCTTTCTTGCTCCGCCTCACCTTCCACCTCCCACTTGCGCTTGGTGATCTGAGCCACTGCGTCCGCCGCGGTCCAGGAGCGCAGGTCCTCGTTCAGGGCGATGTAATCGGCGCCGTCGTAGGCGGACTGTCTGTACCCGCGGAGTAGGCGCCCCTCCGGCCCCGCGTCGCAGCCATACAACACCTGGAGAGTGTGAGACCCTGACCCCGCCCCGAGGTCAGCTCCGCCCACTCGGCCCCGCGTCCCCCCGCCAAGATTAAACCTAAAGTGAAAATCGAACCGCGGAAAAGTCCCCGCCGGCTCTTCTCGGGTCGGGGGCCGGGCGGGTCCCGCAGCCTCGGGGGGAATCTCGGACCCGGAGACTCGGGGAGACCCCGGCCCGTCCGTGGGGATGGGTGGGGGGCGTGACCTGGATCCGGGCTCGCGTCGCTCACCAGCCTCGCTCTGGTTGTATAAGCCGCGCAGGATGTTCAGGTCCACTCGGAAAGTCTGTGCTACGTCCTTGGCGAGCAGCGTCTGCTCTTCCCAATACTCCGGCCCCACCTGCTCCATCCAAGGCGCCCGCGGCTCCACCCTCGGACTCGCGGCGTCGCTGTCGAACCGCTCGAACTGCGTGTCGTCCACGTAGCCGACGGCGATGAAGCGGGGCTCCCCGCGGCCGGGCCGGGACACGCCGGTGAGGAAATACCTCAGGGAGTGGGAGCCTGGGGGCGGGGAGGGACTGAGACCCGGGACCCGGCCCAATCCTCCTCCCGGCGCGGGTCCCCGGGTCCGAGGGTGATGGGGCCGGGAGGGGGATGGAGGTAAGGGATCTTGAGACTGAAAAGGGGCGGTGGATGGAGAAGGGCGGGGACTTGGGTGGGAAAAGGAGGGGGGCAGGAGAAGGGAGGGGTCAGGACAGGGGCAGGGCCGAGGCGGGGGTCTGGGCCTGGGTCTGTGGAGACTCGCCTTCCCCGGGGGTCCTGAGTCCCCGCCGCGCGGTTCCCTCGCTCCGCCGCCCGCAGAGGCTGTTTCCTTCTGACCCCGCACTCACCCGCCCAGGTCTCGGTCAGGGTCAGGGCCCCCGAGAGCAGCAGGAGGAGGGTTCGAGGCGCCATAACAGGGATCCTCGCCATCTGGGGAGAATCTGAGTCCCGGCTGATCAGTGCGGTTGTAAAAACCCGGAACGGCGGAAACGCTGATGGGCTTCCCTAGAAACCGGACACGCAATGGGAGTGAGAACTGGGGCCGCGTCAAGAGTCTCCAGCAGGAGGACCTGACACAGGTTGTGAGAAGCAGAAGTGAAACTCCCCAACACAGCTTTCCCGCCCGAGACTCCGCCCTCGGGCCTCAGACCCTGAGAGCCACGCCTGGGGACCTGGGACTCTGCCCTGACCCGTCTCCTCCCGCACCGAGAGCTCTTTGTCACACCGTCTCCCTGAGTCCTGGCCCAGGTGCTGTTTGAGTCAACAATTCTCAGGCACTTTGGTTTCAGGATATCCATACAGTCTTCAAATTAGTGAGGACCCCAAGGATAATTTTATGTTGGTTATATGTATCAATATTTACCATACTAGGAATAAAAGTTTTAAAATATTTTTTATTACTTAGAATAATATTCATAACCCACTGCAAGTTAACAGAAAGAATGTTTTTATGAAAAATTGCTGTTTCCCCAAATAAACAAGGTAGTGAGAAGAGTGGATCTTTTTACATCTTACATTTTTGCAAGACTCTTTCTTGTCTGTCTCATTAGAAGACCACTGGATCTTCATATTTGCTCTGCATTTAGTTTGTTATTTTGGTTGAAGTATATGAAAACAATACAGCCTTACACAACTATGTAGGAGTAGTATTTTTAATAACCTTTTCACAGCATTGTGGATATTCACCTTTGATACTGAAATAAAACTACACTACTGGTAGTTTCTCAAAGGTTATTTGCAAAGTGGAACCTGAAACAATATCATTGAATATTTCCTATTCTGTTAGATTAAAATCCACAGACCTAGTTTGCATATTGAATAACTCTTGTACTAACGTATGATTTTTAAAGTAATTCATTGTTTCACTAAGTTCCCTCGTTGATGCATTTAACTAACAATTATCAAAATATCACATTTGTTAATATTACCGCAGATCCCAACAGAAAAGTTTGTCAGTACTGGGAAGTTGTCAAGCTTACATGGTTGGACACAAGTTTTCCAAAATTCTAGTTTTCTCTTGACTGCTTACGTTTTATCAAGGCAATAAGTACTGTCAGTTGTTAACTGTCAGGGGATTTTCTTGAAGGGAGAAGCTCATGTTCATTTTGAAAGAGTGCGTGCCAAATAACCACGTCTAATCATAGTTTCTGTCATTCATTCTTTCAAGTAAAACTGGTGTTCCATAAAAAAAGGTCTAGCTTGGCTCACACAAATTATTTTCCTTGGGACATAGTACTTGGGAATGTAGCAGAAGGGTTTTATGTGTACTTCTCACGTCAACATATAAGATATTTTTAAAATGTGGATTTAAGGACAACGATTTGGTAAGGACAATTTTTAATGCTTCAGGACATTTTAAAGTGAAAGTATTTTGTTCGTGGTTTTTTTTCTGCAAGTGGTGTCCCTTTGAAACTGGGAACGGTTTGTGCCTGAAGGCGCTAGACCCACTGACAACCTATTTTGGTTTCGCTATACACCAGCTTACTATGTATTCATATCTCAAACAGAAATCTGTTGTATCTCTAAGAGAAATAACATTGGCCCTTTCATTTCACATGGGTCTAATGCATCTCACCTGATGCCCACAAAGTATGAAGAGCAGTACTGTTTGACAGAATGTTCTGTGATGAAGGAATTGCTCTGTATCTGCACTGTCCAATATGGTAGCCAGTAGCTACATATGGCTACTCAGCACTTGAAATGTGGCTACTGTGCTGAGCAATTGAATTTTTAATTTTATTTACTTTAAATTTAAATAACCATATGTGGCTAGTAGCTACCATATTGAATAGTGAATATCTGGAATGTTTTTAGTTTTGTTTCCTCCACCCAAAAAGATACTGTGTGACTCATAGGTTGATGTAGACTAAAATTATCTTCATATAGGTGTCATGGAATTGTCCATGTGGGTCTTAGACATATGCTTAAAATACAGCGTGCCCAAGATGTTGAATTAACATGTATTTTAACAACTAGAGTATATAGACATTAACCAAAACATGATTTATCATCTTAAGGTCCTAAATGTTCAAAAATGCCCATCACTGAAGCTAATCCTTGTGTATATTACATTGGGACTCTTGGTGTTGTTTTCATTAACCTGATAAATATAAGCAGGGACATAAGTCTTCACTTAACCCAAGAGAAAGTATTTATTGGAGACAATGTATATTAAATAACTTGTAGGCCCTGTATATTCATGTAAAATTATAGAGCAGAAGATGTAAACCTTAGAATTCCACTTCTTAGAATTCTTTGCCTATTGCTCCTCCCCTACTTTCCCCCCAAATTGAAACAATTCTGTTTCCCTTCACCCTTGTACCCCCCTCCTACAAACTGAAAATTTTTGTCTGTGAATCTACAGTAGATGAAAACAGTGTGACAATTATACACAATGACAATCACAATGAAATTTCAGAAAGAGGGTGGGAAAGAAGAGACTGAAAACTTCAAGAGGCAACAAACACAGGCCTGGAGGCAAGAAGGCGTTGCAGCAATGCCTTCCAAATTCCCAGAAAAAATGTTACAACACGGTGTTCTGTATCAAGTCAAAATGCAAGTCAGGACTGGGGCAGCCTAAAGACATTGCGCATGTTTAGAGTTTCAATGTTTTACTTTCCACGTTCCCTTCCTCAGGATACCGCCAGGCAAAGTAGGGAACAATGATGGAGAAAACCAAAAAAAGGGGGAAAGTGGGATCCAGGCAACAGGGGAACCAGAACAAAGAAGACGAAGGGCTGCCCAGGATGAGGGGAAAGAGATCTGGGTTGTCAGCCCTGCCCCAGATGTGTAGGGAACCAGTCCACGTGTGGCAGGACTGAGGGCTGTGGGAAGGTGTCTTTACAAAGACAAAGTTGGTAGAATACCAGATTTGTTCGAATATATTCATGAAGATTTAGACTCGGGGGGAGTAGTGGAATGGTTTAGTAATGAATACAACAGAAACTAACCAAATGAAGAAACAAGATATATACTAACTACAGGGAACGTAAAAAGTTGGTTCAAGAAAGGAAAAGTAATCATAGTCTACTAAATGCTCAGTTGTGACTAACGTTTACATGGTCATAATAATGTAAACACTGCACGCTGAGCTAATCAAAGTTGTAAAGTAATTACATTGGGTAGCTGGTGGTGTGTGAAATAAGAGCCAGTTCACTAAAGATGATGCATAAGTGTGTAACAAAGAAGGAGTATTGTAAACATTCTATTTAGAAGTAACAATTAGAGAATCAGCTAAAAGAACTGAAACAAGATGTCTCTGGGATTTAGGAAATGGGGTAGGGAGGGGACATCTGTCTTCATAACAAGCCTTGTAGAAGTAGAGGACCTTTTAAATCATGTGCAAATGAATATTTATTAAAAATAAAAAGATAACGGGGGCTGGCCCCGTGGCCTAGTGGTTAAGTTCACACGCTCTGCTGCAGGTGGCCCAGTGTTTCATTGGTTCGGATCCTGGGCGCGGACATGGTACTGCTCATCAAACCACGCTGAGGCAGGGTCCCACATGCCACAACTAGAAGGACCCACAACGAAGAATATACAACTATGTACCGGGGGGCTTTGGGGAGAAAAAGGAAAAAAATAAAATCTTTAAAAAATAGTAAAAAAAATAAAAAGACAACGTGGTAGATGAGAGAATAGACTCTGGAATTGTCCTACCAGGAGTGTCATAGAAATGGAGCAATAGCTGGAAGGAGACATGGGATTGAGTGATGGATTGTTATGAGAGGATTTTGTTTTGATTTATTTAGCTTCTTTTTTTTTTTTTTTAAATGGGAGATATTGCAGCCTGTTTGTATGTGGGACTGAATGAGCCAGTAGAGAACAGGAAGTTGATGATGCAGGGGAGGGAGGTAATCCTGTGCCCAAGCTGAGAGGTGACCTTAGACAGGAGCAGGACCATCCATCATCACTGCTGTGAAGGCAGAGGATACAGGTACAGATGTGGGGTGTGGGGGGATGATGGTGCAGTTCTCCCCTAGTCCTTTTTTCTCTGAGTGAAAAGAGAAATAAGCTCATCACCTGAGAGTGGGGAGTGGGGAGTGGGGAGGGAGAGGAGGAGATTGAGGAGGGAGGAGAAAGTGAGAAATACCTCCCTCAGGAGGTGTGAGAGTGAACTGTGTCAGGAAATGGCATCTGGAGAGACCAGGGATGGGGGCCAATGAGCTCTGTGATCATCAATTTAGAGAGAGAGTTCCAGCACTGGGGCAGCAGCCGGGAGGATACATAATAGACTAAGAGAAAATGCAACAAAATATCTCCAAGTGTGAGGGTTAGAGTTATTTTTACTGTCATTTATAACCGTTAACATTTTATAATTTTCTACAGTGAATATACATTGTAAGATATGTATTGTATATTATACATATACATTATAATCAGAATAAAAAGGCTCTGTTTAAATTTTAAGAGGGAGGCAGATGGGTAGGAATAGTCCAGAGTTTGGGGCACAGAGCTCGAAGTGCTGGGCTCCATGTCTGGGCAATGAGCTCACAGAGCCTTTTCTCCATCTCTCAGGACGCTGCTCTCTGTGGACGCCAAGCAGGATCTTTCCCTTCTTTTTGGGGTGTGGTCATTCATTAGTATCTTGTCAGCTCTGTTGCTCTTCAGAAGATGGTTTTTGAAGTTTACATGGCATTTTTAGCTATTTTCAGTGGGAAGATTGGTCCATATATAATGTAGCCCAACTTTTTCAGAAATGGAAATTCTAAGGCAAAATAGTTGAGTGAAAAGATGATTGGTTCTTGAGCAGAGGATCAGAATTTCAGTCTTAACACATGATCTGAGGATGATCTGTCAAGTGTTTTATAAGTGTAAGCAATTTCAATGTAATTTATTTTTGAAAACATTATTCATACACATATGAGAGAATTCAAACAATACTCAAGAATATACAAAAGTAAATCACTCCTCCACCATCTCCCGTTCATCCAAGTCCTCTACCCAGAAACCATCACGGTTAGCAATTTCTCATTTATATTCCCAGAATATTTCTATGCATTAATGTATACTGTTATGTCAAGAAAAGGGCTCAAACCAGAGATTGAGAGAAATTGTTTGCAAATCACATATCTGATAAGGGACTTGTTTTAGAATATATATAGAACTCTTAAAACTCAACACTAATAAAACAAATAACAATTAAAAATTACCAAAAGTCTGAACAGTTACCTCACTAAAGAAAGTATAAGGGTGGCTAATAAATTTATGAGAAGATGCTCATGTCATATGTCATTAGGGAAGTACAAATGAAAACAACAATGATATACCACTACACACCTATTAGAATAGCCTAAATCCAAAAACTAGTAACGCCAAGTGCTGACCAGGATGTGGAGCAACAGGAACCCTCATTTATTGTGGGCAGGAATACAAACTAGCACAGCCACTACGGAAAATAGCAGTTTCTTATAAAGCTAAACATGGACTTACCATACAATCTGCTGATCTCTCTCCTAGGTATTTATTTGAACTCATTTGAAAAATTATGTTTGCACAAAAACCTGCGTGTAAATGTTTATAGCAGAATACCCCTTAAGTGTGGGCTGTGCATAGTGACTTCCTTCCAAAGAGTACCATGTGGAAAGGGAGAAAGAAAAAAAGGAACTTCACGGAGAGAAACACTGGTGAAGGTTAACATCATCAGTGATCAATCAAGTGGGTATTACACACCCTTATATGTTGTGTTGAGAATGGCACTTCACCTCTGGGGTCTTCTTCCCAAAAACCTATTGCCCCAGTCAACCTAACTCAAATTGAGAGACAGTCTACAATATTGCTGAGCAGTACTCCTCAAAAATATCAAGGTCATTAAAGACAAGGAAAGTCTAAGAAACTGTCACAGCCAGAGGAGCCTGAAGGAGACGTGATTGGGACTTAGTGTGGTATGATGGATGGGATCCTGGCACAGAAAAAAGAAAAACTAATGAAATCCAAATAAAGTACACAGTTCAGTAATAATGTATTAATATTGCTTCAATAGTTGTGACAAATATTTTATAGTAATATAGATGTTACAACAGGGACAGCTGAGTGTGGGACATACAGGAACTCTGTACTAACTTTGCGACTTTTCTGTAAATCTGAAGCTACGTATTCTAAAGTAAAAGAGTTTATCTTTTAAAACAACTCTCAGAAAAGGAAGAGAGAATGGAAGAAAAATATGATCTGCTTTTCAGTTTTCCAGGGTGTTGTCATCAAGGGACTGGAGAGAGAGGTTGTAGGAGAAAAGATGGAAGCCTTAGATGCAGGGCAGGGCTCCAGAGCTCCCCTCTCCTCCAATCGCTGTCCCACCCCCGAGCCTGGCCCCAGGGCTGCTCAGAGGCATCTTCATCCCCCATTGATGTCCAGCCTCCAGGTCAGCCACCTCTCCCTGACTGAGACCAAAGCCCATCCTCTCCTCTGGCTGTGGGAATAGGATAGAACAGAGAAGTGGAGGCCCAGTGTGACCACAGGGCTGAGGACAAAAGACCAGAGCTCCCCTATGGCCTCTTCCCCAGGACTTCCCGAGGGTCTCCCTGTGCTCCCAGCAGCAGGACAGGGTTGTGCACACAAGGGGGAGCCCCCATCCAGTGTCAGGTTCAGAGTCTGAATTTTTTGCCAAAATACATGTTGATGCAGACGTTTTCCTCCCCATTGAATGACCATGGACTTTGGCCTCAGGGAGGAGCAGATCTCCAGACCATAACACCTAGTTCTCAGGTCCAGGAGTCCACAAACATATTGAGTGCCTTCAGTCTCCAGGATGAGACCTTGAACCCCGGAGTCCCTGCCACTTGTTCCTGCTGCTGCTTCCAGAGATGAAGGCTTCTCCTCTTGGAAATCAACTTGAATTCTCCATCCCTAGGATAGGGTGGGAGGGGCGGAGGAGGAGGAAGAGATCCCTAGTGTAATGGCCTAGGAAGATGGGGAATCTCCTGGACGAGTGAGGAGAGGGAGGAAACAGTGACATTAGGGAGATGGAGGCCAACAGGACTGGAGGGGGAGGAACCACAGAGGAGGGGGCAGGGGAAGGGGTCAGCTTGGTGGACATCGGGGTGGGAAGGACTGGATTCTGTGTGAGGAGAGGCACAGGGGCTTCTGTCTGGGGCACTGAGGTGTCTGTTTTCTCCTGGGTGGTAATTACACAGGTGTTAGCTTTATAATTGGTCATTAAACTATATTTAGGTTTAGGCTTTTTTCCATACTTGCTGGTGTGGTATAACTCAAACACAGGGAAAAAAGGGACAAGAAGAAGAGAGGGGAGGTGATTAAGGGGCTTCCCCTCTTCCAGAGCAAGACCCTTCCCTCCACCCTCAACTTCTTTAGGCTTGAGTGACAGGGAGAATGAAGGAACTGAGAGCAGGGGAGAACAAGGCCTCTGTCACCCTGGAGGGGACAGCCTGGGCCTGTTTCCAGGGTTTCCAGAGTCCCACTCCCCGAGCCATGACTTAACAGCTGTGTCTGAGTTCATCCCCATTTCACAGCCCTCAGCTACCTGGACACCTTCTCTTTATTTGCTAAGACAGCAGGAACCAGGGCTCCCAGAAGATTGGCCCCTGGGCAAAGGACAGGGAGCTGTCCAGCTTCTGGAGGCCACTGGGACAGCGTTCCTGGAGCGCAGAGGGCAGGGTGTCGGATGGAGTCTGGAGACTACAGCGGGCTACAAGGAGGTCAGTGATGAGTCAGGGCCCAGGCTTCTGCCTAACATCTTCCAGGGAACTCCAATGTGTCCCACCCCCCTCCCCAGGCTTCCAGGACCCACATGTCCAAACACCACACCCAATGACGCCAAGAGTGGACTCTTTTGTCCAGGCATCAGACCACTCACCCTCTTGGAGCCTGGAGGACAGCGTCTCCCTCTTCCCCCTCCCTAGAGCCCAGGACCCCAGCATTCTGCCTCTTCTTCCCCTTCTAGGACCAAAGCAGATATGGGCCTGCTGTCTAGATCTCTCACGCCCCTCTCCCTGCTACCTCCAAACCCCAAAATTACAGGTTTTGCTATCCTAGATGCAAAACTGATTTCTGGGCCTGCTGAATGACCTAGGAATTTGGGGGTCATGGGTCAGGGGACGGCTCCCCAAAGCCCCACAGGCTGCAGCTGAGCCCTGCCTTCAAGCCCGACACAATCAGAGGATTCAGCACATAAGTCTACCACCAGGAGGACTGCACTGTCTAAAACCCCACGACCTGGCTGGGTGCCCCTCTGGAGTGGAAGGGTCTGCAGAGGCAGCAGGTGCTCTGGCCTTGTGCTTTAGCTGCATGGGAAGTGTGGCGGGGCTCTGTGTGGCCTTCTGCCTGCTTGGCTCTGGCCTGGGATAAGCCAGTGAGCAGCTCCTCCCCCTCCCAACTGAAAGAGACACCCCCTCCTCCAATCACTTCCCAGGGAACTGCTCAGTTCTCCTGTGTCAGTCTCAGCTTTGAGGAGATCTGGTCCCTATGCTTCTTCATTCATGAACAAATACTTATTTAGCATCTGCTCTGTGCCAGGCACTATCCTAGGTCCTTTGGGATATATCAAACCAACTCAGGCAAAATCCATGCCCTCACAGAGCTTACATGCTGAGAAGAACAGGGTAGGGAAGATGAGGGAGCTGGTTATAATTTTAAATATTATCCTCAGCGGAGGCTTTCCAGGGAGGTGACATTTGAGCTAAGTCCTGAAGGAGGTGAGGGAGTGAGCCCTGTGGTTATAGGGAGGAAGCGTGTTCTGGGATCACCCTCTGCACAGGCCTGGGGCTCTACTGGGGAAACGCTGAGGGGACAGCAGGAATGGGAGTGGGCAGACTTCAGGAAGGACTTCCTGCAGAGGAATTATGGGGATCTGGGTTTGTACATCTCATGACCTGCTCCCCATTTGTGAGATTCACGGAATCCTGGAGACTAGATGAGGATGAAGGGCCTGTGAGCGGAAGAAAGTTGGGAGAGGAGGGAGGAAGCTGAGGTGGGGTCCTACCCACAGCACTGTCTCTGTGCTCACTCTCTCCTGCATCCAGTGTGAGGGGTAAGAGATTTTGATGTGGTCAGCAAATCCTAGGATAGCTGGATCTGGATGAAGGTCACCACATGGCAGGACATAAAATATTGCTTCATTACCTGTGACAAATGAATGACAACAATGTAAGATGTTAACAGGGGAAACTGAGTGGGATATACAGAAACTCTGCACGACCTTCTCAACTTTTCTGTAAATTTAACAGTATTCTAAAATATTAAAGTTTATATTTAAAATAGCCCACAGAAAAGGTATAGGTTGTGGGGGAAAAAAATTAACTCTGGTTTTCCAGGGGGTTGCTATCAAGTGGCTGGAGAGAGGGGTTGTGGGGTGAAGAGATGAAAACGTTAGAGACAGGTAGGGCTCCTGAGCTCTCCTCTCCTCTGATCTCCGTGGAGTCTAGGACTCCTCACAAAGCATCTTCATCCTGAGACTGATGCCCAGCATCCGAGTCAGCCAGCTCTTCCCGACTCAGGTCACTGCCCAGTCCCCTCCACTGCTGCTCCATTAGACTCTGAGAGCAGTGTGGTGGTGCCCCTGTGTGGCCACAGGGCTGAGGACAGACAAGGGGAGCCTGCCTTTCTCCTACTCAGCCAGGACCTCCACAGATTCTCCCTTGGCTCCCAGAAGGTGCACAGGGCTCTGCCCATAAGGGGGCGACGCCAGCCTGTGTCAGGTTCTAAGTCCACTGATGTCTCCCCAGCATTGAGTGATCCTGGACTCCCGCCTCAGGGCAGAGCCAGGTCTCCAGGTCATAACATCTGGTTCCCAGGTCCAGGATGGGCCCCCAAATATACTGCATGCCGTTAATCTCCTGAGATGGGACCTTGGACTCCAGGATCCCTGTCACTTGTTTCTGCTGCTGCTTCCAGGATGAAGGCACCTATTGCTGGGAATCAACTCTGGGTTCTCCAACTCTAGTATGAGAAGAGGGGACAAGGAGAGTGCCCAGGACACCAGCTAGTAAGATGCGGAGGCTCCTGGAGAAGTGAAAAGAGGGAGGAAATAGGGTCATTAGGGGGATAGAGGCTGAAAGTAGTGCAGGGAGAGGAACCAGAGAGGAGAGGGGCAGGGGCAGGGGTCAGCTGAGTGGACACCTGTGTGCGAAGGGATGGGTTCTGTGTGGGGAGAGGGGCTCCTGGCTGGGGCGCCGAGGTCTCTATTTTTCACCAGCATGGTAATTACACAGGTGTTGGCTCTATAAATGATCAGTAAACTATACTTAAGTTTTGGGCATTTTTCTGTACTTGCACGGATGGTATAATTCAAACATACACACATGCACACACACACACGTGCGGACGAACGGAGAAAAGAGACGAAGGGAGGCCTGGTGATTAAGGAGATTCCACCTCTTCCAGAGCCAGAACACCCCCCTCGATTCCCCAGTGCTAGGATGGCAGGGAGAATCAAGGAGCCCAGAGGAGGAGAGAACAAGGCCTGTGTCGCCGTGGAGGGACCAGCCCTGGGTCCTGATTCTGGGGTTTCCAGGGCCCCATTCCCGGCACTATGACTTCACAGGTGAGTTTGTGTCCAGCCGTGGCTCCTAGCGCTTGGCAACCTGGAGAGCCCCTCTTGCATATTGTAATCTCTATAGATACCTACTATAAAAAATAATGTAAAAAAAAAAGCTAACGGCAAAATTAAAATGGAACTCTAAAAATATATAAATAACTTAAAAAATCATCTTTGTTTTCTAGGAGAGTTGCAGTGCTCTCAAGAGTTCTTGTTTGGCAGCCTTTTCCCATCAGGACTTTGAAGAGGTCACTCCAATTTCTTCCGGCCTCCATTGCTTTTAATGAGAAACCAGCCATCAATCACATAGTTGCTCCCCTGTGCATTAGTCATCTACTGGTTTGTAACAAGTACTCCAAAATTAAGCAGCTTGAAACAACAAAGATTTATCATCTCACACGTTTCCAGTGGGTGAGGGAAGAAGGAGCGGCTTAGCTTGGTGGTCCTAGCTCTGGGTCTCATAAGGTTGCAATCAAGATGTCGGCCAGAACAGAAAGGCTTGATTAGCATGAAAGGACCCACTTCAAAGCCCATTCGTGTGGTTGTTGGCAAAAGCTTCAGCTCCTTGCCATGTGGGTGTCTCCTTAGCTGAATGTCCACACAACATGGCAGGTGACTTACCCCAGATTGAGTGACCAGGAGAGTAGACCAGGCAGGAAATCACAGTGCCTTTTAAGACCCAGTCTCTGAAGTTGCACACTGTCACTTCTGCTGTATTCTATCCATTAGGAATGAGCCAATAAGCCTGACCCACACTCACAGGGAGGGGAATTGTCACTGCCTCTTGAGTATCAAAGAAATTGTGGACATTTGAAAACCACCACAGTCCACCTTCTGGGCACTAATTATTTGCATCCCTCCCACATGCAAAATCAGCTCACTCCAACACAAGGGCCCCCAAAGTCTCATTCCATTACAGAATCAGCGTAAAGTCCAGAATGTCATCATCTAAATCAGGATCAGGCACAGATGAGTGTCCTCGTGTATTCATGCAAATGAAGCCCTTCAAGGACAGTTCCTCATGGAATGAAGGCCTGTGAAGTAAAGAGGCAAGTTATCTGCTCCCCTCCCCCAACAGACCTGATATACAATGGTGGGACAGGCATAGGATAACCGCTATACACAACTAAAAAGGGGGAAATGGGAGGCACAAAGAGTCACCAGTCCATCGCAATGTTCAAATACACTTAGGCAAACTGGAATTTGTTGTTCTTTTTCCATCCCTCACCCCCAACGTCTACTCTTAGAACCTGTACCCTCTTCCCACCTTAGAAGAATTCCACACTTAAAGTCTTGGAAGGAGGCAGAGACCATTTCCCTCCACAAGAGAGGAAAACCCACTTTCCCAAACATTCTTGGTCACGGTGTGAAGCTCCATCAAGCAGGTGACCACATGCTGGACTCTGACTCAGGATGTGGTGACACAGAGAAGCTGGGACAGTGCAGAATGCATTTGGCAAAGGTGGTGTGAGTGGCAGTATGTCATCCAATTGCCAAGACAAGCAATGATAGCAGTCCTAGCCCAGTGGGGCTGCATCAGGGGTGTCACTGGGGTGAGTAGTGGCATCTATACACAGCTGTAGGGGCAGTGGTTCCTACGTGGGACCTGGCCAAGGCTGGATGGATTCTGTTCCTGGCCGTGTAGCCTCAAGCTTGTTCTATGGCTTTCCTTGAAATAAAATGAGATCCAGAACTGCGTATATATATATATAATATTCATTTATATTTTAAGTAGAAAAACTTGGATTCCATTGTGTACACAAAGAAATAAATCCATCTAGGGAATAGGTTCAGAGAGCGAGGATTCAGAGATTTTCTTTTGCTGAACTGATAACCATTCCTCATTTCCACCTGGCTACGCCCCATGGTAGAAGAAACAACATATATCTCCCAGCATATGTCTTGTCTTTTTCTCCCCAGGAGAAAACAATATTTAAATGTGGATTTAAGACCCCTCCCCACCTTGAGTGCTCTTTGATCACTAACCTCAGCGGTTCCCAATCTGGCTGAGCCCCAGGATTACTTGTGGGCTTGTTACAAAATACTCAGGCCTCTCCCCAGACCCACCATCTTAGAATGTTGGGCACAGAGTCCTGGAATCACTTCTTTAACAAGCTACATGTGAGGCTGATGCACAGCCTGGGAGAATCCTGGTCTACACTCTGCTACTAAATGTGTGATCTGAAGACCAGCAGCATCAGCACCAACCCTGCTATATATACAGACTTTCACACTCTACTCCAGACTCTGAATCTTAACCAGATGTCCAGGAGATTCCTGTACACAGGAAAGTTTGTGACTCCCTGGTCTAGAGCCTTCTAGACACAGTGTCAGAACTGTTCAGTCCACCCTGTGCATGTGGTCTGATCAGAGCCCTTAGCACTGGGGTTCAGTCCTTGTTCCTTTCTCTTCTATAGCCATCACTCCCTTGGTGACCCATCCATTCTCAAGGCTTTAAATATCATTTTTATGGTATCATCTCCCAAATTTATTTCTCCAGCCCAGACATCTCTCCTAAACTCCGGACTCCTCTGTCCAACTGCCAGCCTACTTGCATTTCTAATAAATATGTGAAATTCAACATTTCCTAACTGGATGATGCCACTTCCTCAAAATTAATCTGTCCAGAGTCTTCCCCATTTCCACTGAAGGTGCTCCATATTTTTCCACTTGCACCATCTGAAATTTTGGGTGTGATTTCTCTTTCTTATAACCTAGATTTAATCTATTAGGAAATGCTGTAAAGCTCATCTTCAAACATACCCAGAATCTGATCACTTCCTATTACTGTCCCTGCTCTCATCCCAGACAAAGCAAGCAACCTCTCTAGCCTGGACATGGCACTAGTTTCCTGCAGTTTTCTCTGTGTCACTCGCCCTTCACCTCTCAGTTCTGTTCTCAGCACAGCACCAGAGTGATGCTTCTAAAGAGAAGTTGTATCAGGTCAACCATGTTCAAAACCATCTTGTAACTCCACATCCTACTCAGAGAAAAGGTGAAACTCTTCTAACATCCTCCAGGCCTACGTGGTCTGGCCGCACCTCTATCTCATCTCGATTGCTCTCTGCTCCAGCCACACGGGCCTCCTCCCTCTTTCCAGGACACACAGACACATTCCTGCCTTAGCGTATCCACACTGGAGGTTCCCTGCCTGGAAAGAACTTCCCCCAGACATCCTCATGGACAAACTTCATGTCCTTCAAATGTTTCCTCAAGGTCACTTTCCCAGTGAGGCCCTCACTGACCACTCTAGTAAAACAGCCATCTTCCCTGTCCCCACACACTTACACTCTGGGTCACCTTCCTCAAAGCACTTACAACTTATAACATAAACACTTCCCTTATTCACTATGCTTATAGCATACAGTCTGCCCCTCCCCATGAGAACACATGCTCCACAAAACCAGCCAATTTTTGCCTGTTTTTAGTTCACTGAGGTTTCCTAGATGCAAAATTAGTTTGTCATATATCTGGCAAACAACAATCATCAGTTGAATGAATGATGAGTGTAGAGCACCTCCCTATTCTAGAGACAGTATCTTTATTAATGTAACCTCAGGCCACATGCTATTTTGTGGCAACTACAGCACAATGTCTACTCACACTGACATCAGTGCCGCCTGTATCTTTCTCACAAGCGCTGCTCTCCCCTCTCTCCCACAGCTGCCCTGCTGCACACTCACACACAATTATATTTCTTTCTTCAGGAAAGACAATCCTATGCTTATGGGTCCTATTTTCCAATCAATCGTGAGTTTGGATCAAAGCCAGCACTAGGGTGACTAGAGTTAACGGCAGGGAGAGAGGGGGCAGGCTGCAGAGAAGACAGAAACCCAACAGGAATTTATCTAAGATGAGGAACTAATGAATCCTTCCTCTTTACTAATTCTAGAATCTGGTTCCTTAAAAAGAGGTAAAAGATGGAAAAAATATTCTGGAAACAGCCCTAGAAGGAGGGCAAGAGCTGGATAAGTCTAAAAATTCATCTCTCAATACTACAGACTTCTGTGTGCAGGGTCCACCTAGGCCTTGTGGGGACAATGACAGGTCAAATGGCTCCTGCTGCTGTCAGAGATGGGGGACACCCAGAAGAGAATGAGACCAGGACTCTAAACATGAACAAGAACAGGCATAATCCAAAAAAAACCCCTAAGAAACAAAGTATAAACACACAAAAGGTAGGGGCTGAGGGCCAGACCCAGGCCTGAGCCTAGGCTGACCAGGCCACAGGAAGCCCTCACTGCCCACAGTCCTGAAGACACGACAATGCCCAGGTGATGTCCTCATCCCTGTGATCACAGGTACTGATGGAATAAGGTTCTATACAAGGAGGCAGAACAAAGGAGCAGAAAGATGCGCCAGGCAAGGAATGACAACATCACAGCCCATGAGGCACTCAGCACTGACTGGGCACAGGCCCCATCCATGCTCAGCTCCTCAGAGCCTGCTCCTGTCCCCACCTGCAACTGACTCAGCACAGCAAACACACGGATTCCGGAAGGTTCTCAGTGCTTCCGTTTATTTCCTCTCTCAAACTTTAGGAAATTTCTCCTTTAATTAACACATCAATCCCTTATCACAAGAATTAGAAAAAACAAATTCATATCCAGATTTGTATTATCAATAAGGAAGCAGGTCACCGGTACTCAGCACAACATCAAGTTCAGACAGAGATGGAGACAGTCCAGGCCCGACTCTGCTGGAACAGGAAAGTGGATCAGGGAAAGAACATAGATCAGTGTGGGGAGAGGGTCATGGAGGGCAGGGGTGGGCCAGTCTCTCCACCTGCTCTCGTTATGCTAACCGGAACCCAGACACATTCAGATGCCAATGTAGAAAGAGAAGTCAGGGGATCTTGAATTCACAAGCAGAAGTATGAACAAATCTTGTATCACTCGGTCTCCCATAAGGCATCTGCCTCACACTATGAAAGAGAATAATGATAAACAAATTCAGGCCAGTCACATACATACTGACATTCTCAACAGCCCTCAGTATGCTCAAAATGTCCCCTTCAAAGAATCCCCAAACCCAGGTCCATCCCCTCTCCCCAACACCCCTCCCCACTTCAGGCCTCCAGGGGCTCACCTTTAGGATCCATGAGAGACACATCAGAGCCCTGGGCACTGTCATTGTCTGGGGTAGAACAAAACCAGATTTGGTCAGAGCCCACAGGAGATGAGACTAAAGGAGGAACTATGGGCTGGGTGAGCTCCCTCATGGGCTCCTGTCTGCACTATCCCAAGGGTCTCAGGGATGAACCCCCCACTCAAACTTACTTGCAGCCTGAGCATAGCTCCTTCCTTTTCCACCTGTGGGAAAATAACAGGTAGAAGACTAGGTCATGAGATACTAGAGGAACCCCCTAGTCCTGGACCACAGAGAGGCTTCCAGAAATGTGACTGAAAACCCAGGGCAGGGTCAGGAAACACAAAGAAATGAGATGTGTGGGGACTGGACCAACTGCCCTCCTGGAGGTCCGTCCTCAGCAGGGCCCTTCCCTCTGACCTTCAACTGCTGGGAATCAGGTCCCCAGCACCAGAATTATCGAGGTGAAAAAATCTTTCTGTCATTTTCACAAGAGCTTTACAGAAGAGCATTAGCAATCAGCTCCAGAGTGGCAAGCACATGTGTGTGGGTGGTACCTCCCCTTAATGACACAGGGCAACCTCCACCTGGGGCTTAAAATCCCCCAGTGAGACAAGAAAACTCAGATCCCCACTCCCTTCCCTACCTGAGTGCTTCTTCCTCCAGATCACAGCTCCAGCCACCACAGCGACAAGGAGACCCAGGCCAGCAATGATGCCCACGATGGGGATGGTGGACTGAGGAGGCGGCTCTGGGAAGGGAAGGGAAGGTGAGGGCCCTGACCCCAGGTTTCAGCCCTGACCCTGCTGAAGGTCTCCAGAAGGGCTCCTGATTTCCCTGAGAAGAGGCTCTGAGCCCACGCCTCCCTCCTTACCCCATCTCAGGGTGACGGGCTCAGGCAGCCCCTCGTGCTGCACATGGCACGTGTATCTCTGCTCCTCTCCAGAAGGCACCACCACAGCCGCCCACTTCTGGAAGGTCCCGTCCCCTGCAGGCCTGGTCTCCACAAGCTCCGTGTCCTGGGTTAGGTCCTCCTCATCACGCTGCCAGGTCAGGGTGATCTCCGCAGGGTAGAAGTCCAGGGCCCAGCACCTGAGGGTGACCTCATGGTCACAGATGGGGTGGTGGGTCACGTGTGTCTTCGGGGGATCTGAGAAGGAAGAACCAGAAAATTCACCCTGAGTTACCTCCATGGGCCACTGAAACATCATTCCTGTGACCATCCTGAGAACGGACAGGACAACTGGTTTGGAAGGAGGAAGCACAGAACCCAGCAGCCTGGACTTGGGGATCTGGGATAATCTCCGATCCCTTGGAAAGTTCTACAATCAGGGTGAGAGCCTAGGGTAGGAGGCTCCAGGTCTCAAAAAAGGAGAACACAGACTTCTAGTCCTGACCTGGGTGGAGGGTGAATGACTCAGAAAAGCTGGAGTAAAAGTCGCAAAGATGTTCTCAGGCCGAGAACAAGGCCTTGAGAGAGAAAGTCATGGTTCACAAGGTGGCTGCCAGGGTCAAAGGGAACAAATGACTGACGATTTCAGGGATGGTCTCCCCTCCTATTCCTAAGAAACTGTCTTCCTTCACTGTTCATTAGAGAAAGGCGGGCCCTCTGGGTAAGTCATTACAGAACATGAAAACCTGGGTGATTCCTCCCGCTCCTGAGGAGCAGTATTCTGACACTGATCCCATTTCCTCCCTCTTTGTGGGAGGCCCCCAGCCCCAGCCCGAGAGGAGACAGGGAGGCCCCGCGGCCCCTCGTACCCGCGCGCTGCAGCGTCTCGTTCCCGTTCTCCAGGTATCTGAGGAGCCACTCCACGCACCGGCCCTCCAGGTAGTTCCTCCAGCGCTCCGCCACACCGGCCGCCTCCCACTTGCGCCGGGTGATCTGAGCCGCCGCGTCCGCCGCGGTCCAGGAGCGCAGGTCCTAGTTCAGGGCGATGTAATCGGCGCCGTCGTAGGTGAACTGACTGTACCCGCGGAGGAGGCGCCCATCGGGCCCCACGTCGCAGCCATGCATCCTCTGGTAGGTGTGAGACCCTGACCCCGCCCCGAGGTCAGCCCCGCCCGCTCGGCCCCGCCCCCGCCCCCGCCCCCCGCAGAGATTAAACCTAAACTGAAAATGGAACCGCGGAAAAGTCCCCGCTGGCTCCCCCCGGGTTGGGGGTCGGGCGGGTCCCGCAGCCTCGGGGTGAATCTCGGACCCGGAGACTCGGGGAGACCCCGGCCCGTCCGTGGGGATGGGGGGTCGCGACCTAGACCCGGGCTCGCGTAGCTCACCGGCCTCGCTCTGGTTGTAATAGCCGCGCAGGGTGTTCAAGCCCTCTCGGAAATTCTGTGCGTGGTCCTTGTGCTTCTGCGTCTCTCGCTCCCAATACCCCCGCCCCTCCTGCTCCATCCACGGCGCCCGCGGCTCCATCCTCGGACTCGCGGCGTCGCTGTCGAACCGCACGAACTGCGTGTCGTCCACGTAGCCGACGGCGATGAAGCGGGGCTCCCCGCGGCCGGGCCGGGACACGGCGGTGTAGAAATAACTCAGGGAGTGGAAGCCTGGGGGCGGGGAGGGGCTGAGACCCGGCCGACCCTCCTCCCGGCGCGGGTCCCCGGGTCCAAGGGTGATGGGTCTAGGAGAGTGGACGGGTCGTGAGAGAGAAAGGCGGCGGGAGACCCCAGTGGGTGAGAGGAGGAGGCGGAAGAAGGGAGGGGTCAGGACGGGGCGAGGCAGAGGTGGGGGGTCTGGGCAGGTGTCCGCGGAGACACGCCTTCCCCGGGTGTCCTACGTCCCAGCAGCGCGGTCCCCTCGCTCCGCCCCCTGCAGAGGCCGTTTTCTGCCGACCCCGCGCTCACCCGCCCAGGTCTGGGTCAGGGTCCCTGAGAGCAGCAAGAGGAAAGTTGGCGGCATCATGACCCTCATTCTGGGGGTTTGGGCAGAATCTGAGTCCTGGCGCGTCCTGGAGACTTTATTACCCAGAACCGCGGTGACGCTGATTGGCTTCTGTAGAAACCAGACACCCAATGGGAGTGAGAACTGGGCCGCATCATGAGTCTCCAGGCAGGATAACCTGACAGGTTGTCAGAGGGAGAAGTGAAACTCATGGAGACGGAGACTCCCCAACACTGAGCTTCCCCGCCCCAAACACCGCCCTCGGACCTGGGACCCTGAGAGCCACGTCTGGGAACCTGGGACTTTGCCCTGACCCCTCTCCTCCTGCACCGAGAGCTCTTTGTCACACTGTCTCCCTGAGGCCTGGCCCGGGGTGTTCTCAAACACTTTCGTTCCAGGGTATCTATTTAGTCTTACAAATTAGTAAGGACCCCAAGGATAATTTTGTTTATGTTGTTTACATCTTTCAATATTTACCATATTAGGAATACAAGTTTTTCAATATTTTTATTAATTTATTTAGAATAATACTCATAACCCAATGCAAGTTATCTGAAATAATGTTTTTATGAAAAATAGCTATTTCCCATAATAAACAAGGTAGTGAAAAGAGTGGCTCTTTTTAGATTTTTGCAAGTGTCTTTCTTCTCTGTCACATTAGAAGAACGCTAGATTTTCATATTTGCTCTGCATTTAATCAGTTATTTTGCTTGAAGTATATGAAAAAAATACCTCATACAAATACTGTAGGAGTAGTATTTTATTTATTTTTTTGCTGAAGAAGATTAGCCCAGAGCTAACGTCTGTTACCAATCTTCCTTTTTTTTTTTCTTGAGGAGGGTTAGCCCTGAGCTAATATCTGTGTCAATCTTCCTCTCTTTCGTATATGGGTCACTGCCTCAGCATGGCTGACTAGTGGTGTCGGTCAGCACCTGGGTTCTGAACCCTTGCACCAGGCTGCTGAAGCAGAGCACATAGAACTTAACCACTACGCTGGGGGGCAGCCCAGGAGTAGTATTTTTAATAACATTTTCAGAGAATTGTGGATATTCAACTTTGATACTAAAATAAAACTTGAAAAGTGGTAGTTTGTCAACTGTTATTTGTAAAGTGGAACCTGAAAAAATATGGCTGAATATTTCATATTGTGTTACAGTACAATCCACAGACCTATTTTGTATATTGAATGGCTCTTACACTAATGTATGATTTTTTTAAGTAATGCATTGTTTCACTAAGTTATATAGATTTTCCCTTGTTGATGCACTTAAGTACAAATTATCCAAATATCACATTTGTTCATATGACCACAGATCTCAACAGGAAAGTGTGTCAGTACTGGGAAGCTGTCAAGTTTACCTGGTGGTCACAAGTTTTCCAAACTTCTGGTTTTCTCTTGAGAGCTTACATTTTATCAAGGCAATAAGTAGTGTCAGTTGTTACCTATCAGTTGATTTTCTTGAAGGGAGAAGCTCACATTCATTTTGAGAAAGTATATGCCAAATAACCAGTCTAATTACAATTTCTGTCATTCATTCTTTCAAGTAAAACTGGTGTTCCATAAAAAAGAGGCTAGCGCAGCTCACAAATTATTTTCCCTGGGACACAGTCCATGTAAATGTGGTTGAAGGGCTTTATGTGTACTTCCCACGTCATCATGTAAGATATTTTTAAAATGTGGATTTAAAGATAATGATTTGGTCACGATGATAATTTTTAATTCTTCAGGACATTTTAAAGTGACAGTGTGGAGATTTTTCCTACAAGTAAGTGGTGGTAGAGATGACTACCATTGCAGTTTGGTACCATAGCCTCCATTCTTATGCAGTTTAACCTCAGCACAAATGTCAATAGAGTGAAAAGGCAAATGATGTCTAGTAATATGATGAAAATAGTTTTGACCTCTTGGATCCTGTGGAAGGATCCAAGTGACTTCAAGGGTTCCACAGACCAAACTTTGAGAACTGCTGTTCTGAATAAACCTGGGGGAGTCTCCCAACTGGTCCCCACCTTTGCCTCCTCTTCATTTCCCAGAATCCCTCTCCTTGAGCTGCCTCCCAAACCTTAGCTTAGAGCGTTGCCCCCAGTCTCCTCTAGAAGAGAACTCACCTGCTGGAAATTTGATGCCAGAGAATGTCCTAAGTCTGGGAAGGGAGGTAGAGGGACAGGTGTTTCCCTTTGGAACTGGGACCAGTTTGTGCCTGAAGGCACCAGACCCACTGACCTATGTTGGTTTCATTATACACCAGTTTAGTATGCATTCATATCTCAGACAGATATCTGACATATCTCTAAGAGATAAATGATATTGGACCTTTCATTTTACACGGCTCTAATGCATCTGATGAGGCCCACAATTATGAAGTGCAGTACTGTGCATGATGTTCTATGATGAAGGAATTATTCTATATCCAAACTGTCCAATATGGAAGCCAGTAGCTACATGTGGCTATTGAGCACTTGAAATGTGGCTAGTGTGCTGAGCAGTTTGATTTTTAATTTTATTTACTTTAAATTTAAATAACCATATGTAGTTAGTAGCTACTATATTGGACAGTGCGTATGTAGAATGTTCTTAGTTTTTAGTCTCCTCCCCCCCAAAAGATACTGTGTGAGTCATAGGTTGATGTATATTTAAATTATCCTCATAGGGTGGTGATGGATTTGTCTATGTGGGTCTTATACATATCCTTAAAATACAGCATGCCCAAAAAGTTTAATATGTATATATTTTTTAACTTTTTATTAAGATTATGATAGTTTACAAGCTTGTGAAATTTCAGTTGTACATCATTGTTAGTCCTGTTGTAGGTGCACCACTTCACCCTTTGTGCCATCCCCCACCCCCCTTTCCCCTGGTAACCACCAATCAGTTCTCTTTGTCTATATGTTTAACTTCCACCTATGAGTGGAGTCATACAGAGTTCGTCTTTCTCTATCTGGCTTATTTCACTTAACATAATACCCTCAAGGTCCATCCATGTTGCTGTGAATGGGACGATTTTATCCTTTTTTGTGACTTTTGTATATATATACCATGTCTTCTTTATCCAATCATCAGCTGATGGGCACTTAGGTCGCGTCCATGTCTTGGCCATTGTAAATAATGCTGCGATGAACATAGGGGTACATGGGACTTTTGCAATTGCTGATTTCAAGTTCTTTGGATAAATACCCAGTAGTGGGATGGCTGGATCAGTCGGTATTATTATTTTTAATATTTTGAGAAATCTCCATACCGTTTTCCAGAGTAGCTGCACCTGTTTGCATTCCCACCAGCAGTGCATGAGGGTTCCATTTTCTCCACATCCTCTCCAACATTTGTTATTTTTTATTCTGGTAATTATAGCCATTCTAACAGGTGTAAGGTGATATCTCATTGTAGTTTTGATTTCCATTTGCCTAATAATTAGTGATGTTGAACATCTTTTCATGTGTCTGTTTGCCATCTGTATATCTTCTTTGGAATGTCCATTCATATTCTCTGCACATTTTTTGATTGGGTTGTTTGTTTTTGTGTTGTTGAGTTCAATGAGTTCTTTATATATTTTGGAAATTAACCCCTTGTCAGATATATGACTTGTAAATATTTTCTCCCAGTTGGTGGGTTGACTTTTCATTTTGTTCATGATTTCCTTTGCCTTGCAGAAGCTTTTTACTCTGATGTACCGCCATTGGTTAATTTTTTCTTTTGTTTCCCTTGCCTGAGTAGACATGGTATTCAAAAAGATGCTGCTAAGACCCATGTCAAATAGTGTACTGCCTGTATTTTCTTCTATGAGTTTTATGGTTTTGGGTCTTACATACAAGACTTTACTCCATGTGAGTTAATTTTTGTGTATGGTGCAAGATAATGGTCTACTTTCATTCTTTTGCACGTGGCTGTCCAGTTTTCCCAACACCATTTATTGAAGAGACTTTCCTTTCTCTATTGTTTGTTTTTGGGTCCCTTGTTGAAGATTAGCTGTCCATAGACATGTGGTTTTATTTCTGGGCTTTCAATTCTGTTCCATTGATCTGTGTGTCTGTTTTTGTGCCAGTATCATGCTGTTTTGAGTACTATTGCTTTGTATGATATTTTGAAGTCAGGTATTGTGATGCTACAGTTTTGTTCTTTTTTCTCAGGATTGCTTTGGCTATTCGAGGTCTCTTGTTTTCCATAGAAATTTTAGGATTCCTTGTTCTATTTCCATGAAGAATGTCTTTGGGATTCTGATTGGGATTGCATTGAATCTGTAGATTGCTTTAGGTGGTGTGGACATTTTAACCAGGTTTATTCTTCCAATCCATGAGCATGGAATATTTTTCCATTTCTTTGTGTCTTCTTCAATTACTTTCAATAATGTCTTATAGTTTTCAGTGTATAGGTCTTTCACCTCTTTGGTTAAATTTATTCCTAGATATTTTACTCTTTTTGTTGTGATTGTAAATGGTATTATGTTCTTGACTTCTCTTTCTGCTAGTTTGTTGTTATTGTATAGAAATGCAACTGATTCTTGTAAGTTGATTTTGTACCCTGCAACTTTTCTGTAGTTGTTGATTATTTCTAATAGTTTTCTGATGGATTCTTTAGGGTTTTCTATATAGAGAATCGTGTCATCTGTAAACAGCAAGAGTTCCACTTCTTCCTTTCCAATTTGAACGCCTTTTATTTCTTTTTGTCCCCCTAATTGCTCTGGTCAAAACCTCCAGTACTATGTTGAATAGGAATGGTGAGAGTGGGCACCCCCGTCTTGTTCCTGTTCTCAGAGGGATGGCTTTTAGTTTTTCACCATTGAGTATGATGTTGGCTGTGGGTTTATCATATACGGCCTTTATTATGTGGAGATATTTTCCTTCTATCACCATTTTATTGAGAGTTTTTATCATAAATGATGTTGGATCTTCTCAAATGCTTTCTCTTCATCTATTGAGAAGATCATGTGATTCTTATCCTCATTTTGTTAATGTGGTATTTGACACTGATTAATTTGTAGATATTGAACCATCCCTACATCCCTGGAATAAATTCCACTTGATCATGGTGTATGATCCTTTTAATGTATTGCTGTATTTGGTTTGCCAATATTTTGTTGAGGATTTTTGCAACTGTGTTCGTCAGCAATATTGGCCTGTAATTTTCCTTCTTTGTGTTGTCCATCTGGTTTTGGTATCAGGGTAATGTTGGCCTCATAGAATGAGTTAGGAAGCATTCCATCTTCTTCAATGTTTTGGAATAGTTTGAGAAGGATAAGTGTTAAATCTTCTTTGAATGTTTGGTGGAATTCTCCAGAGAAGCCCTCTAGTTCTGGGCTGTTTTTTGGGAGGTTTTTGATTACCGTTCCAATCTCGTTACTTGTGATCAGTCTATTCAGATTCTCTGTTTCTTCTTGATTCAGTTTTTGGAGGATTATGAGTCTAGGAATTTATCCATTTCTTCTAGGTTATCCAATTTGTGTGCCTATAGTTTTTCATAGTATTGCCCTATAATCCTTTCTATTTCTGTGGTATCCATTGTAATTTCTCCTCTTTCATTTCCAATTTTATTTGATCCTCCTCTCTTTTTTTCTTAGTGAGTCTGGCTAAGGGTTTGTCAGTTTTGTTTATCCTCTTAAAGAATCAGCTCTTAGTTTCACTGATCCTGTCTACTGTTTTTTTAGTCTCTATTTCATTTATTTCTGCTCTGATTTTTTTTTCCGTAAGATTGGCACCTGAGCTAACATCTGTTGCCAATCTTTTCTTTTTCTTCTTCTTCTTCTCCCCAAAGCCCCCCAGTACATAGTTGTATACTCTAACTATAGGTCTTTCTAGTTGTGCTATGTAGGATGCCACCCCAGCATGGCCTGATGAGCAGTGCTAGGTCTGCACCCAGGATCTGAACCAGTGAAACACTAGGCCACTGGAGCAGAGAGCACAAACTTAACCACTCAGCCATGGGGCCAGTCCCTCTGTCTGATTTTTATTATTTCCCTTATTCTTCTGACTTCAGGCTTTGTTTTTTCTTCTTTTTCTAGGTCTGTTAGGTACAGTTTAAGATTACTTATTTGAGATTTTGTTTGTTGAGGTGGCCTGTATTGCTGTGAATTTCCCTCTTATAACTGCTTTTGCTGCATCCCATAAGAGTTGGTATGTTGTATTTTCATTTTCATTTGTCTGTAGGTACTTTTAAATTTGTCCTTTTATTTCTTCATTGATCCAATAGTTGTTCAGTAGCATGTTGTTTAGTCTCCACATATTTGTAACTTTCCCAGTTTTTTCTTGTAGTTGATTTCTAGTTTCATAGCATTGTGGTCAGAAAAGATGCTTGAGATGATTTCAGTCTTATTAAATTTATTGAGGCCTTACCTTGTTAAGGAAACAGTTCTTAATGGGCTCATGAGAACTTGCTGTTGATATCCCCCCAGGGCTCAGCAAAGAGGAAGCAGACAGAAACTCCCATCTCCATCTTTCCCTGAAAGAGGCCTATTTGCATACTTTAAGAGCTGCTGCCTTAAGGTCAGGCTTCTAATTTAGCATACATCTAGTGGCTGAATGCAGTCCTCCCCAGAGACCAGGAAGCTGGCAGGTGCTGTCTCCATGTTCTCCCTCTGGCCTCCTCCAGGTCATTGATGTCACCCTAGAATGAGCTTATGCATATGTCTGGTGCCACAGCTTTTACAGCTGCCACCCAGGGGTCACTCTTCTTGATCATCTGGCTCTGGTGAACAGAAGTGCTTCTATTCACTGGTCTCACAGGATTTTAGCAAACAAACAGTTCTCAACAGGCTATCCTCCCAGGGCTCAGCACAGAGGAAGGAGATGGAAATACTTACTTCCCAGTCTTTCCCTGAAAGAGGTCTATTTACATACCATAAAAACTGCTGCCTCAGGGTCTGGCTTCCAATCAGCCAGTGTCTAGGTGCCAACTGAGATCCTCTCCTTTGGGACACACACAGGTCTTGGCATGCCTTCAACTATTGGGAGCCACTAAGAACAAAGATAGTGCCTCAGACAATCACAAAGATTCGAGAGATAACAAAGAGTTTGGGCTGGGCTAAATGCTAAGGTTCATCTCCTGCACAAGACCACTCCATCAAGACTGGGAGAGGTGGCTATTTTCTCTAATGTGCAGAAACCAACACAGAGAGTCAAGGAAAATGAAGAAACAGAGGACTATGTTTCAAATAAAAGAACAACATAAAACTCCAGAAACAGACCTTAATGAAAAGGAGATAAGTGATTTACCTGATAAAGAGTTCAAAATAACAGTCATACAGATGCTCACCAAGCTCAGGAGAAGAATGGATGAACAAACTGAGAATTTCAACAGAGAGACAGAAAATGCAAGAAAGTACTAAACAGAAATCACAGAGATGAAGAATGCAAAAACTGAATGGAAAAATTCAGCCCAGGGGTCAGCATCAGACTAGATCAAGCAGAAGATAGGATTAGTGAACTCAAAAATAAGGCAGTGGAGGGGCTGGCCCCGTGGCCGAGTGGTTAAGTTCACGCACTCCGCTGCAGGTGGCCCAGTGTTTCATTGGTTTGAATCCTGGGCGCGGACATGGCACTGCTCATCAGACCACGTGGAGGCAGCGTCCCACATACCACAACTAGAAGGACCCACAACGAAGAATATACAACTATGTACCAGGGGGCTTTGGGGAGAAAAAGGAAATAATAAAATCTTAAAAAAAAAAAAAATAAGGCAGTGGAATTCATCCAATCATAAAAGCAAAAGATAAAAGAATGAAGATAGCTTAAAGGAATTATGGTACACCATGCAGTGAACCAATATTCACATTATAGGGGTCCCAGAAGGAGGAGAGAGAGAGGAAGGGGCAGAAAACTTATTCATATAAATAATGGCTGAAAATTTCCCTAAACTAGGGCAAGAAACAAACATCCAGACCCAGGAATCCCAGAGAGTTCCAAAGAATGAATCCAAAGAGACCCACTCTGAGATACATTATAATTAAATTGTCAAAAATTAAAGACAAGGAGAGAATCTTAAAAGCAGCAAGAGAAAAACAATTTGTTACATGCAAGCCCCCCCACCCCCTTAAAACCATGGGCAGATTTTCAGCAGGAAATTTTCAGGTCACATGGGAGTGGCACAATATATTTAAACCACTGACAGAAAAAAAACTACCAACAAAGAATACTCTACCTGGCAAAATTGTCCTTCAGAATTGAAGGACAGATAAAGAATTTTTCAGCAAACAAAGCAGAAAGAGTTCATCACCACTAGACTGGCCTTACAAGAGAAGTTAAAGGAACTTCTTCAAGCTGAAATGAAAGGATCCTAATTAGTAACAGGAAAACATATGAAAGTATAAATCTCACTGGTAAAGGTAAATATAGAGTTAAATTCAGAATACTATAAAGTTGTAACAGTGGTAGATAAATCACTTATAAATCTCATATGAAGGTTAAAGGATAAAAGTAGTAAAAATAACTATTACTACAATAATTTTTTAATGAATACACAAGGTAAAAAGATGTAAACTGTGACATCAAAAACATAAAACAAAGGGGAGCAAAGTGAAAACATAAAGCTTTAGTATGTATTCAAACTTAAGTTGTTATCAGCTTAAAGTAGACTGTTGTAATATAAGATATTTTATATAAGCCTCATGGTAAAATGTCCATATTACCCAAAGCAATCTACAGAATCAATGCAATCCCTATCAAAGTTCCAATGGTATTTTTTCACAGAAATAGAAAAAGCAATCCTAAAATTTACATGGAACTACAAAAGATCCCGAATAGCCAAAGTAATCTTGAGAGAGTAGAACAAGGCAGGAGGGATCACACTTGCTGATTTCAAAACATATTACAAAGCTAAAGTAATCAAAACAGTATGTTATTGGCATAAAAACAGACACATAGATCAACGGAACAGAATAGAGAGCCAAGAAATAAACACATGCTTGCATGGTCAATTAATTTACCACAGAGGAGCCAAGAATATATAATGGGGAAAGGACAGGCTCTTCTGTAAATGGTGTTGGGAAAACTGGACAGTCACATGTAAAAGAATGAAACTGGACCCCTATCTTAAACCATACACGAAAATCAACTAAAAATTGATTAAAAACTTGAGTGTAAAACCTGAAACCTTAAAATTCCTGGAAGAAAACATAGGCAATAAGCTCCTTGGCATTGGTCTTGGCAACTATTTTTTGGATTTGACACCAAAAGCAAAGGCAACTAAAGCAAAAATAAACAAGGGAGACTACGTAAAACTAAAAAGCTTCTGCAAAGCAAAAGAAACCATCAACAAAATGAAAAGGCAACCTATGGAATGGGAGAAAATATTTGCAAATCATATATCTGATAAGGGTTAATACCCAAAATATGTAAAGAAGTCATACAACTCAATAGCAAAAGAAGAAAAAAATGATTAAAAATGGGCAGATAAACGAAATAGATATTTTTTTCAGAGAAGTTATACAGATGGCTAACAGGTAGAGGAAAGGTGCTCATTACCACTAATCCTCAGGGAAGTGCAAATCAAAACCACAATGAGATATATCACCTCACACATGTTGGAATGACTATCATCAAAAAGACAAGAGTAAAGTGTTAATGAGGATGTGGAGAAAAGGGAACCCTTGTGCACCGTTGGTGGGAATGTAAATTGGTGCAGCCACTATGGAAACAATATGCAAGTTCTTCAAACATTTAAAAATAGAACTACCATATGATCCAGCTATCCCATTCTGGGTATATGTCCAAGGGAAATGACAACAGGATATCAAAGAGATATCTGCCCTCCCATGTTCATTGCTATTATTTCTATTACCCAAGACATGAAAATAACCTAAGTGTTCATCAACAGATGAATGGATAACAAATTTGTGGTGAAATAAAAATGAAATACTATTCAGGCATGAGAAAGAAGGAAATCTTGCCACTTGTGACAATATGGATGGACCCTGAGTGCATTATGCTACATGAAATAAGCCAGAGAAAGACAAATACTACATAGTATCACTTATATGTGGAATCTTAAAAAAAAAGATCAAAGAGTAGAAAAGTGGTTTCCAGGGGCTAGGTGGTGGGGGATAAAGGGAGAGATTGGTAAAAGGATACAAAGTTTCAGATATAAGATGAATAAGTTCTGAGGATCTAATGTAAAACATAGTGACTATTGCTGATAACACTGTACAGATGATCCCTGACTTACAATGATTCGACTTAGGATTTTTCAACTGTAGGATAATGTCAAAGTGATATGCATTCAGTAGAAACAGTACTTTGAATTTTGAATTTGATCTTTTCCCAGGATAGTGATATGAGGTACTATACTCTCTTGTGATGGTGATGCTGGGCAGTGGCAGCGAGTCACAGCTCCCAGTCAGCCATGAGATCACAAGAGTAAACAACTGACATACTTACAACCAATCTGTACCCTTACAACCATTCTTTCATTTTCAGTACAGTGTTCAATAAATTACATGAGATATTCAAAACTTTATTATAAAATAGGCTTTGTGTTAGGTGATTTTGCCCAAGTGTTGGCTAGTGTAAGTGTCCTTACATTAGCACTGTTTAAGGCAGGCTAGGCTAAGCTGTGATGTTCGGTAGGTTAAGTGTATTAAATGCATTTTTGACAATGATATTTTCAGTTTATGATGGGTTTATTGGGACATAATCTTATCATAAGTTGAGGAAGAGCTGTATTGTATAACTGAAATTTTCTAAGAGTGTAGAATTTAAATGTTCTTACCAAAAAAAATTAAGATAAATATATGAGATGAATGTGTTAATTAACTAGATGGAGGGAACCCTTTCACAATGTATATATATATATCAAATTACCGTGATGTACCCTTTAATTATCTTAAAATTTTATACCTTAATTAAAGCTTAAATTAAAAAAAATCATTTTCCAATGGTTTCTTGCTCATAGTCAGAGATGCAATTGATTTGTGTGTTGACATTGTATTATCTGATCTTCTATTCATTTTAATAGTTTATAGATTCTTTTGAATTTTATATGTACACAACCATATCATCAATGAATAATGATGGTTTTACTCTAAAAAAAAGAATGGAGAGTAGGAAATGATTTTTAAAATTACAAGATAATTTCTCAGCTTGTAGACAAAAATTTGCTCTTTGAATAACCCCAACCAAGTTCTTACTAGAATAAATGAAAACAGATCCATATCAAAATAACTCATAATTAAATTTTAGAAAGAGAGTGGAAAAGAAGAGATCCTGAAAAATTCAAGAGACAATAAAAAGCAGCTCTGGAAACTAGAAGAGTTTCCAAAATCAAGGAAAAATGTTTTCGATACAAAATTCCATACCAAGCGAAAATGTGACTAAGTGCTAGGATAGCCTAAGACATTTCAAATGTTAGGGTTTTAATATCTTACTTTCTATCTTTATTTTCTCAGGATACTACTACACAAAATGGGAAGCAAGAAACGATAGGAAAAAAACAAAAAGGGGAAATATATGAGATCCAGGCAACAGGAGAGCCAGCACAAGAGAGAGGCAAAGGGCTGTCCACGATGAGGTGAAGGAGATCCAGGATGTCAGCCCTGCCCCAGGTGTGCAGGCAGCCAGTCCACATGCAGCAGGACTGAAAGCTGTGGGACAGGTATCTTGATAAAGGTGAACTTCATAGAATATCTGAAGTACTCAAATATATTCACTGAGATTTAAACCCTAGGGGGGAGGTTGGGATGATTTCATAGTGAGCAATAGAAACTAAGCAAATGATGGAACAAGACATTTATTAACTCCAGGGAAAACAGAAACTCAATTCAAGAAAGGAAAAATAGTTGTAATCTGCTAAATGCTCCATTGTGAATAGCATTTACAGGGTCATAATAATGTAAACACTGACCATTTAGCTAACTAAAATTATAAGACAACTATATTGGGAGGATAGAGGTGTGTGAAAAAGAGCTAATCCACTAAGGCTGATACATAAAACTGTAAACGAAGGAGCACAAGAAGCATGATATGTAGAGGCACTGAAGTCACAATAAGAGAATCAGCCGAAGGAAGTAAAACAGGTTGCCTCTGGGTTTCAGGAAATGGGACAGCACGGAAGACTGGAGACATCTGTCTTCAAAACAAGTCTTGTAGAAGCATTTGACCTTTTAAACTATCTGCATAAATCCACTTGATATAAATAAAAATTCAACATTTAAAAAAGACAACATAATAGGAGAAAGAATGGACCCAGGAATTGTTCTACAGCGTCACACATGTGGGGCAGCTGTTGGATAGAGACTTAGAATTGGGCGGTGTTTATTTTGGAAGAATATTGTGGTGATTTATTTTTAGTTTTGTTTGTTTTAATGGGAAGAATTACAGCATGTTTATATACAGCTTTGAATGAACCAGACGACAGTGGAAAATTGATGGTGCAGGGGAGGAGAGGGACCTGATCCTGTGCCCAGGCATAGGGGTGGCCTTACACAGGAGCAGGACCATCTATCACGGCTGCTGTGAAGGCAGAGGATACAGGTACAGATGCGGGGTTTGGTGGGATGATGATGCAGTTCTCACCTGAGTTCTTGGTTTTTTCTGTGTGAGAAAGAAATAAGCTCATCACCTAAGAGTGGGGAGGATTTGGAGGGGTGGGAGGAGTGAGAAGAAAGTGAGAAATAGCCCTGTCAGCAGGTGTGAGAGTAAACTGCCTCAGGACAGTGTTGGAGACCACTAAGGCCTGTGCTTAACCTAGAGAGCAAGAGTTTCAGCACAGGGGCAGCAGCATGTGGACAAAATATACTAGAAAGAAATGTGACAAAATATCCTGCATGCGAGGTTTATGGGTTATTTTTACTTCATCATTTATTATTTTCAGAATTTTAAAATTTTTCCATGGTGAATATATATTCCATTATAATAAGAAAAAAACCCCACTAGGTTTAAAATTTTAAAAGGAAAGGCAGATGGGTAGGAACTATCAGAACTCAGGGCTCAGAGCTGGAATTCCTGGTCCCCTGTGTCTGGGCTCTGGGCAATGAGCTCACAGAGCCTTTTCTCCATCTCTCAGGACACTGTTCTCTGTGGAGACCAAGGAGGATCTTTCCCTTCTTTTTGGGGTGTGGTCATTTTTCACCATCTAGTCACCTCTTTAGTAAGATGGTTTTGTCTTTTATATGGCATTTTTAAGTGTTATCAGAGGGAGGATTTGTCCATGTAATCTTGCCCACCTTGTCCAGAAATGGAAATTCTATGGCAAAATAGTTCAATGAAATGATAATTGATCCCCGGGCAGTAGAGGATCAGAATCAGAGTCTTTTCTTTTTAATAATTTTTAAAAATTTTGATAAAATTTACTGTGCTAACCATTTTCAAGTGTACGGTTCAGTGGCATTAAGTACCTGCACATTGTTGTGCAACCATCACCACCATTCACCTACAGAACGTTTTTCATCTTGCAAAACTAAAAATCTGTACCCAATAAACAAGAACTCCCCATTCCCTTCTCCCCTCAGCCCTTGGCAATCATGATTCTACTTTCTGTCTTGATGAATTTGACTACACTGAGTGCCTCATATGAGTGGAATCTACAGTACTTGGCTTTTTGCGACTAGCTTATTTCACTTAGTGTAACGTCTTCAAGGTTCATCTATGTTGTAGCATGTATCAGAATTTTCTTCCTTTTTAAGGGTGAGTAATATTCATTGTATAAACATGAGGATTTTTGCATCTATATTTATCAGGGATATTGGTCTGTAGTTTTCTTTCCTTGTCTTATCTTTGTCTGGCTTTGATATCAGGATAATACTAGCCTCATGGATGAGTTTGGAAGTGTTCTTTCCTCTCAGATTTTTTTAACAAGAGCTTGAGGAAGACTGGTGCTAATTCTTCTTTAAATATAAAATGGCATTCACAGTGAAACCATGTGGTCCTAGGCTTTTCTTGTTGGGAGGTTTTGGAATACTGACTGAATCTCCTTACTAGTTATAGGTCTGTTCGGATTTCCTATTTTCTCATGATTCAATCTTGGTAGGTTTTATGTTTCCAGGAATTTATTCATTCCATCCATTTCATCTAGGTTATCTAATTTATTGGTGTACAATTGTTCATAGTATTCTCTTATAATCTTTTTTGTCTTTATAATATCAGTTGTAATGTTTCCTCTTTCATTTCTGATTTTAGTTTAGTCATCTCTCTATTTTTCTTGGTTAGTTTAGCTTAAGATTTATCAATTTTGTTAATCTTTTCAAAGAATCAACTTTTGGTTTCACTCATTTTCCCTATCATCTTTCTTTTCTCTATTTTATTTATCTCATCTCTAATCTTTATTATTTCTTTTCCTTCTGCTAACTTTAGGTTTAGCTTGTTCTTCTTTTTCTAATACCTTAAATTGTAAAGTTAGGTTGCTGATTTGAGATTCTTCTTTATTTCCTTTTTAATTGTGGTAAGAAACACGCAATATTAAATTTACCATAGTAAACATTTTAAGTGTACAGTTCAGTAGTGTTCAGTAGTATATTTATATGGTTGTGCAACAGATCTCTAGAACTTTTTCATCTTGCAAAGCTTAAACTCTATACCCATTAAACACTAATTTCCCTTCCCTCATTCCTTTGTAAGGCTAAATAATACTCCATTGTATGTATATACCATATTTTATTTATCCATTTGTATGTTGGTAAACACTTGGTTGCTTCCCAAGTGAAGCAAGAAATCGCTACTGTGAATAATGATATTATGGCTATTGTGAATAATGCTATGAATGTAGATATACAAATATCCCTTCAAGATCCTGATTTCAAATCATTTGGATAAATACCCAGAAGTGGGATTGCTGGATCATATCATATTTCTATTTTTATTTTTTTAGGAACCTCCATACTGTTTTCCATAGCAGCTGCATCATTTCACATTTCTGCTAACAGTGTAAAAAGATTCCAATTTCTCCACATCCTTGCCAACACTTGTTAGCTTTTGTGTTTTTGATAATAGCCATCCTAGCAGGTGTGAGGTGATATCTCATTATGGTTTTGCTTTCCATTTTCCTAATGATTAGTGATGCAGAGTAATTTTTCATGTGTGTGTGAGCCATTTCTATATCTTCTTTGGAGAAATATTTATTCAAGTCTTTTGCCCATTTTTGATGTTGCTATGTTGTAGGAGGTCTTTATATATTCTGACTATCAATCCTTTACCAGATAATATGATTTGCAAATACTTTCTCCCATTCCGTAGGTTGCCTTTACACACTGTTGACAGTGTCCTTTGATGCACAGAAGTTTTAAAATTTGATGTACTCCATTTTATCATTTTTTTCATTTTATTGTCTGTGTTTTTGGTGTCATATCCATGAAATTGCTACCAAATCCAATATCATGAATATTTCCCTTATATTTTTCTTATAAGAGTTTTATAGTTTTAGCTCTTACATTTTGAGTTAATTTTTATGCATAGTGTAAGGTAGCACTACAAATTCATTCTTTTGTAAGTTGATATCCAGTTTTCCCATTACCATTTGTTGAAAAGACTGTCCTTTCCCCATTGAATGGTCTTGGCACCCTTGTCAAAAATCATTTGACTATGTATTCAAGAGTTATTTCTGGGCTCCCCATTCTGTTCCATCAGTCTATATGTCTGTCTGCTAGTTCCACAGTGGTTTGGTTTCTGTAGCTTTGTAATAAGTTTTGAAGTCAGGAAGTGTGAGACCTCCAATTTTGTCCTTCTTTTTCAAAACTGTTTTTGGCTTTTCTGGATTCCTTAAGATTCCATGTGAATTTGAGGATGGATTCTTCTCCTTCTGCAAAAAGCACTGTTGGGATTTTGATAGGGATTGCGTTAAATATGTAGATTGCTTTGGGTAGTATTGACGTCTTAACAATATTAAGTCTTCCAATCCATGAACACAGGGTGTCTTTCCATTTACTTGTATCATTAATTTCCTTCAGCAATGTTTCCTAGTTTTCAGTGTACAAGTTTTTTGCCTCCATGGTTAAGTTTATTACTAAGTATTGTATTGTTTTTGATGATATTGTAAATGGAACTGTTTTCTTAATTTCATTTTCAGATTGTTCACTTTTAGTGTATAGAAACATAACTGATTTTTGTGTGATTTTGTATTCTGCTACTTTGCTCAATTCATTTATTAGTTCTAACAGGTTTTTTTTGGGTGGGGAACCTGTAGGGTTTTCTACATATAAGATCATGTCGTCTGTGAACAGAAATAATTTTACTTCTTCCTTTCCAATTTGGCTGCCTTTTGTTTCTTTTTCTTGTCTAATTGCCCTGGCTAGGACTTCCAATACTATGTTAAACAGAAATGGTGAAAGTGGGCATCCTTGTCTTGTTTCTGATTTTAAGGAAAAGCTTTAAGTCTCTAACCATTGAGTATGATATTTGCTATGAGATTTTCATATATGGCCTTTATTATGTTGAAGTTCTTTTCTTCTATTTCGAGTTAGTTAAGTGTTTTTATCATGAAAGGTGGTTGAATTTTGTGAAATGGATTTTAAACATCAATTGATATAATCATATGGGTTTTTTTTCTGTCATTCCTTTAATGTGATGTATTACATAGATTGATTTTTTATGTTGAACCCTTCCTGGAGGAATTCCATTCCATTGCAGGAATAGATCCAGCTTGATCATGGTGCATAATCTTTTAAATGTGCCGTTGAATTCTGTTTGCTAGTATTTTGTTGAGAATTTCTGCATCAATATTCATTAGGAATATTGTTTGTAGTTTTCTTTTCTGGTAGTGTCTTTATCTGGCTTTGATCAAGGTAACTCTGGCCTCATAGAATGAGTTTGGAAGTGTTCTTTCCCCATTTTTTTGCAAGAATTTGAGGAGGATTAGTGCTAATTCTTTAAATATTTTATAGAATTCACCAGTCAAGCCATCTGGTCTTAGGCTTTTCTTTGTTGGGAGGTTATAGATTGCTAATTGAACCTCCTTATAAGTTATAGATCTGTTCAGATTTTCTATTTCTTCATCATTAAGTCCTAGTGGTATGTGTGTTTCTGGGAATTTATCCATTTCATTTAGGCCCATTTGTTGGACCACAATTGTTCATAGAGTTCTCTTATAATCCTTTTTATGTGTGTAAAATCAGTTATAATGTCTCCTCTTTCTTTCCTGATTTTAGTTATGTGGAGCTTCTCTCATCTTTTCTTAGTCAATGTAGCTAAAAGTTTGCCAATTTTGTTGATCATCATTTCAAAGACCCTACTTTGGTTTCATTGATTTTCTCTATTGTTTTTCTATGTCCTATTTTATTTATTTCTGCCCTAATCTTTATTATTTCCTTTCTGCTACTAGCTTTGGGTTTCGTTTTTTCCTCAAGTTGTAAAGTAGGTTGTTGACTTAAGGTCTTTCTTCTTTTTTAATGTGCGCATTTACAGTTATAAATTTGCCTCTTAGGACTGCTTTTATGGCATCGCACAAGTTTGGGTATGTTGTGTTTTCATTATCCAAAGCATTATGCACATTTTTAAGTAGAATACAGAAAAGAATCATATTCTTAATCATTAAATGGTTTCAACAAGTCCAGAAAGTTACCTGCTACAATGAGTTTGATAGAAAATATAATGGTTCAACATTTTAGTGTGACAGGTAGAAATCATGACAAAAATATCAACATGAAATTTTATTACTGTCACGCTAACAATGAAAATTCTCTTCATGATAATCATGTTAGAGTTTGTATTTTTATTTGCACATCTGTTACAACTTTGATAGCAAAGGACAAATTCTACTGTCTTCTTTTCAAAGAGAAATACACAGACCAATTTTTCTGCAGGAAACTTGTACAAACCAATATAAGATCTAAGTTTTTCACAACATTTATAAAACAGGAACAAAATGGCCTTTTCATTTATTTTTTGAAGACTGGAATGTTGACACTTTTGAAATAGGCAACAGTTCTTCATTCCTATGGCTCAGGTCTGCTGCTAACTATGGTCTACCCATCAGACATAACTTCTTTTTTAGGCTTCTTTTTTCTGCTCATGTTTTTCTATTTATCTGTCTAATAAGTATCTTATTAGCATTAATCTTTGACTTTAAAAAGTATTCTAAAGAGAAACAGTTTCACCATTGTCTTGTTAAATTCTGACCCTGTTCTTTCATAAGTACTTACTCATATTTCAGTTCGCATTTATTTATAACCAAAATCATTGGAACATCCTCTACATCCTTAACTCATAAAATCTATTCCCTTGGGTCCTTTAAGTCGTTAAAAATGGACTGATGTGTAATAGAACAAACAAGTTAAAGTCCTGGGCGACTCATCATATAGAAAAAATCTGGTTGCAAATTGCTTTTTCCCTGCTATATTGAGGATTTGAACATACAGCCTTGGTAATCTTCTACAGTCCTGCATCACTTAAAGACAGGGATACATTCTAAGAAATGCATCATTAGGCGACTTTCTCATTATGCAAACATCACACATAGAGCATGCTTACACAAACCCAGACAGTATAGCTTACTACACACCTAGGCTATGTGATACAGCCTATTGCTCCTAGGCCACAAACCTGTACAGCATGTTACTGTGCTGAATACTGTAGGCAATTGTAACACAATGGTATTTGTATATTTAAACACATCCAAACATAGAAAATGTACAGTAAAAATATGGTACAAAAGATAAAAAATGGTACACTTGTATAGGGCGCTTACTATCAATAGAGCTTGCAGGACTGGACGTTGCTCTGGGTGAGTCATTGAGTGAGTGCTGAGTGAATATGAAGTCCTAGGACATTCCTGTACATCAGTGTAGGCTTTATAAACACTAGACACTTAGGCTACACTAAATTTATTTTAAAATTATTTTTCTCTAATAATAAATTAACATTAGCTTCCGTAACATTTTTACTTTATAAACTTTTTTATTTTTTTAACTTTGACTCTTTTGTAATAATACTTAGCTTAAAACACATACTGTACAGCTGTACAAAAATATTTTCTTTCTCTATATCCTTATTCTATAAGTTTTTTCTACTTAAAATTTTTTTTTCAGTCTTTGAAACTTTTTGTTGAAAACTAAGACACAGACACACACATTAGCCTAGGCCCACACAAGGTCAGGATCATCAATATCACTCTCTTCTGTCTATACATCTTGCCCCACTGGAAGGTCCTCAGGGGCAATAACACACATGGAGCTGTCATCTCCTATGATAACAATGCCTTCTTCTGGAATCCTGAAGGACCTGCCTGAAGCTCCTTTTGAGGAGGTGTCACTCTTTTCAGAAATATGTCCATGGTGGTTTGCTTCGTTTGTTTCTTTTTACATCACAGATTTGCTTATTAGCAGATAATGTACCATCTTTTAACAAAATCCTTTGATATTGGGGTCCATGTTTTCAAATTTTTTAGGGAGCTTGTTGAGGTGTTCACAACTTTCTGCTAAACCCTTCACCATGAATTTTCTTGGAGGTTCTTCTTTTTCTTTTCCTGCAGTTTCCTTTTCTCATTTGTTTACACTGGCATCACCATGTGAGTAAAGCACTACAACATTACGAGGGCTTTGACATCACTAGGTGATAGGAATTTTTCAGCTCCATTGTAATTTATGGGGCCACTGTTGTATATGTGGTCCATTGTTGACTTAAACGTTGTTATGCAGCACATGATTGGACTTGCTTGTATTGATTGACGTAGATAAAGGATATAGGAACCTTATATTGTTTGGTCATATTTTTCAACAAAACATTCTTATATAACTGAACTACCAGAGCATATTTTCCCACATTTCTTGAACCCAGGAGTTTAAGCATGGGAAGTTCCTTTTAGGCAACTAGTATCTGCTCCCATGTCTTGAGAATGATGAGACCACCTCTTACTGAAGAAGCTGAAAACACACTTTCCCAATCTCCCTTGTGCTGAGGCACAGACGGGCACCCTAAACTCTGGCAATCAGGTGCACTTATGCCAGATTTTGATTTAGGAGTTAATTACAAGAGAAATAGGGCCTATTCTATCCACTAATTTCCTGAGAGCACTCTTTCTTCAATTCTTCCTTCTCATTTCTAAATCCAGGAGAACTATATCCATCAGTGATGCCTGTGACCCCACCAAGATAGCTACTGACAAACCTCTGGTTCCACCCCCGTATTCATTGTTTCTTCTTCCTCCTCTGCTCTCCATCATATTGTATCCACTACCCACTAGCTTGTACTAATGCACTAATGTACTAATGATATGTTCTGTTTACATATTGACAATCTCAACAATTCTCTCAAGCTCTGATGACTCCTCCACCTCTTCCTCCCTCTTGCTGCAGCTCCCGCACTGACTCCTACTCTGATTCTTTGTGGCAACGTGGTAGTGTCTCCAGAATTTGCAAGCGGTTGGATACAGATATCCCTCCCCATTTGCACTGTACATAACCCAGTATTGTTTAATTTCTCTTCTTCCATATTTAGCCAGATTTGTTTTCCACTGCTTATAGCTAAGACTACTAATTTAACACTAAGTTAAATATCTATTTCTATCATCTCAAAACCCAGCTGACATAAAACTTACTTCAGGACCAAGTGATTTCCAAAAACTCACATACACATGAACCTCATTGGTTCTTATTCCCCAACTTCTTACTGCAAAATTTATAAGAACATAGCAGAAATAATTAAACCAATTCCCAGTCCGGATATCTTAAATCTCAGAATATACCAAATGTTAATCAGGCATGAGTTGCATCAAAATATTTACTGTTTTCTCAGCTGCTTAGGAAGATAGCAGGAGAAATTATATGACAGGAAAGGTGCTTTAGAAATCGATATGGATGTTGTAATCAATTACTATTTTTGGCAGGGACTTCAATCCTATGACATAGTCACTCATTCTCATACCTTTGTCTCAATGGCAGATGAAGGACCAAATCAAAGGCAACAGAATAGAAAGATTACTAATAGTACACATTTTAATAAGTACTTCAAAGACATTTCAACCCTTCCCGGTAGAGAAAGCAGATCAACTATTACCATTCCCATTTTAGAGATGAAGCAGACAGGTTAAAAGACTCCAGACTTGACCATCCTCTCCAGTCATCTAAGGGCATTAAGAAACCCAGCAGGACATTCTAGGTGAGGTAGAAAGTTGGAAATGATGTAGAGGAATAAGGATAAGTGAAGAAACCCAGGGCTATGCTCATGAAGTCTTCTCTCAGGGTCTCAGTATAAGCCTAGATCTCATGCAATTAAGCCACAGGAAAGGGAAAATTTTCCCAGTGAAGGAAGATGAGAATTCATAGATAAACTCTTGAGTTCTAGCATTGGCAAACATCAGCCACTGTTCCCTCCGGATACTCACTTGTCTGATACTCCAGATCGCTCATCGATCTTCCTAGAGTGAAAGAAGAAAAAGACAGTAAGTAATTCTGACACCACATCTTTCTACATCAAATTCTCTTACTGTTGGTTAACATAACTTTAAAAGGTGACAGAGTTGGGGCCAGCTGGTGGTGTAATGGTTAAGTTCGCACACTCTCCTTTGGTGGCCCAGGGTTCACCAGTTCAGCTCCTGGGCGCGGACCTACATACGGCTCAAGCCATACTGTGGCAGCATCCCACATACAAAATAGAGGAAGATTGGCACAGATGTTAGCTCAGTGGTGATCTTCCTCACACACATAAAAAAAAGTGACAGAGCACCATGAAAGCTCAAGTAAAATAGAGTAATGAAGCTGACACTGAGACTTGTCCAATGTAAAGTAGTTCATTCAAGTATTCATGTCAACATCTGCTGAACACACCTGGTACTTCAGTAAAGAGTACCTTTGGGCATATTCTCTGTTCTTTAACTAAGCCTTAAACCTCTAGTCCTAAATCACACTAATTATCTCCACTCTCAAAGAGAGCTCTTTGAAATTAATTCTCCCAGTATTCGTTTTTTAACTTTTTAAAATTTTTAATTGTGGTAAAAAACACATAACAGGGGCTGGTCCCGTGGCCGAGTGGTTAAGTTCGTGCGCTCCGCTGCAGGCGGCCCAGTGTTTCGTTGGTTTGAATCCTGGGCATGGACATGGAACTGCTCATCAAACCATGCTGAGGCAGCATCCCACATGCCACAACTAGAAGGACCCACAACGAAGAATATACAACTATGTACCGGGGGGCTTTGGGGAGAAAAAGGAAAAAATAAAATAAAATCTTTAAAAAAAAAACCAAACATAACATAAAATTTACCACCTTTATCATTTTTAAGTGTGCAGCTCAGTAGTCTTAAGTATATTTACATTGTTGTCAAGCCAATTTCCAGAACTTTTCCATCCTGCAAAATTAAAACTCTATACCCATTAAGCAACAACTTCTCATTTCCCACTCCTCCTAACCCCTGGCAACCACTGTTCTACCTTCTATTCCTACAGATTTGATTACTTTCGATGCTTCATATAAATGGACTCATACAGTATTTGGCTTTTTTGTGACCGCTTCATTTCATTTAGCATAATATCCTCAAGGTTCATCCATGTTGTAGCAGAGTTTTTTTCCTTTTTTAGGCTGAATAGTGTTTCATTGAATGTATATACCACATTTTGTCTATCCATTTATCCACTGACAGAAATTTAGCTTGCTTTTCCCTCTTGCCTGTTGTGAATGCTGCTGCTATGAACATGGGTGTGCGAATATCTCTTCAAGACCCTACTTCCAATTCTTCGGGAAGTGGGATTGCTGGATCATATGGTAACTCTATTTTTAATTTTTTGAGGAAATTCCATACTGCTTTCCATAGTTCTCAATATTCTTTTACTTCACTTTTGAATATGAAATATATTTGTACTCACTCTGGGCCCTATAGACTATGACTCTACCATAGACTAGGTAACATCCTTAGACTGTCATGTAGAAAGACTCCCTGGTTTGGATTTACTTAGATTCCCTCCCCAACATCTTTGCCTGGTGTGAACAACCTGCACAAGAGCGTCACCACATACACATGAACACACACCCCAACAACAAACCAAAAGGGCAGACAGTAAAAGGTGCATTTCCAAGTGGTCAGTTCCAACATCAGAGTCAAGGAGTAAACTATATAGAGTTCTGAAGAAAGGGCCATGATCCAAGTATTCTCTACCCACCAATATATCACTTATGAATGATGCTGAAAAAAGAAAGAAAGCCATTTTTTGTCTTGGAAGGTCTTCGGAATATGCTAATACTTCGACATCTAAAGAAATTACCTGAGAATATATACCAGACAAATTTAAATTGAAGTAAAGCTTTAAATTTAAATTGTAAAAAGCTTTAAATTTAAAATTAAGATATAGTTGGGCAGAGGTCTATAGGCTAAATACAAAATGAAAGAAATCTGAGGTCTTTGATTTTATTTTCAGACAGGATTGAATTCAAGGCAGAAAAATATTAAATAAGACAACAGAGGTATTTTATGTTACTAAGAATATTATAGTCCACAATTAAGATACGACTCTCCTTAAAGGTCATGCAGAAAAAAAAACCATCAAAATTTAAAAAGCAAAAACTATAAGAATACAAGAAAAACAGGCAAAAATTCATTGCTAGTAGGAATCGTTAATCGACCTTAGTCCATGACATATCAAGAAGTCAAAAAATAAGTATCAATACAAAATACCTTAATAAAAATTACTATGGAAAACGTCATGGAGATATTTCAAATCCTGTCCAAGAAATTAGAGAAGGTACCTTCTTTTCAAGTGTTTGGAACTGTCAAAAAAATTTACAACATATTACATAAAATAGCCTCATACCAAAAGGTAGAAATAACAACAACCTTGTCTGATGACAAGATTTAAAAACTATGAAACATAAAACTATTAGAAACAAGAACAGCAGCACTGACAAATATCCTCTTTCTTAAACAAATCTTATGTTAAATAGCAAATAAAATTCAAAATACCTAGAAACAATAAAAATATCATATACTAGAAATTATGGTATTCAACAAAAGCAGAGCTCACAGACAAAAAGAAGAAACCATTAAAAATAGAAAAAAAGGCAGGCAAGTAGAAGAGATGGAAGTAGAAATATACGAAATGAGAAATGAAAAATATTCAGATACAAAAGAAAAATTTAAGGATATTATTTTGACCAACTATGCAAATACTTTTAAAAATATGAAGGAAAATGGTGATTTTCCAGGGGAACATGGATACTAAATAGTCCAGCTGAAAATTCTCAGAATAGATTTATTAAAAAAGATAACGAAATTTTTGTTGCTTATAAGAGACATAAAAATAACACAGAATGATTGAGAGTTAAAGGATAAAAAAAAGAAATACCATACAAACACTAATCAAAAGAAAGCTGGAATAACTTAATTAATATCAAGCTAAATACTTTAGGGCAAGAAGTATTCCCCGTTCTGTATCACCCTCATTTCTTTTATAATTACTCATCTCTAATGTGTCTGTTCAGTCTCTCCAGCCAGAATCTGGTGACCTATCTCATTACCCTCCTTTCTACCCAGTGTTTGGTTCACAGTAAATGCTCAGTATAAGCCAGTAATCCTGGATGTCTCTGGAGATGAACTGTGTATTGTCAAACTACTTGCTTATTCTCTGTTCAAAGCTTCTGTGTATCATGTAGCTATGATTTTCAAAATCATCAGTATTAAGTGTCTAACACACATTTTCTCAGATCCACTGTCAGAGAAATCATTATTCCTAGGACCCATATAAGTGTTCTCTTCTTGTGGACAGGCAGAGAGCAGGAAACCATCACTTATGAGTATGGAGGGCAATCTGATGATGAAAGGGGTCTATGGAATATGGGAGAAACTGTGGCCAGAAGTAGCAGCTGGGTACCAGGTATGAATGGGAAGAATAAAGGAAATTGGGTTTTAGAAACAAACATGGATTCTAAATTTTCTCTAATGCTCTCCTGTAATCTCCTCCCATGTCATCTCTCTCTCAGCCCATTACTATTCTAACGTAAGTTCCATGACAATAACTTTTCTAGAACTCCCTCCTCAGTTCCATGGAATACCTCTCAACCTACCCTACCAGAAGAACCTCTCTTCCCTCCAAGTAATCCCCTTGCCAGCCCTTCTCAAATTTCGGTAAATGAAGATGAGAGAAAGAGAAAACAAAAGGGACACCTAGGTGGTTAAAAAAAAAAAAAGTAAGCAGTACTTACCTGCTTATTACGTCACTTGGGTCCTGGAAAGGAAGAGAACAGATTGTTGTGGAAATAAGGTTCCCAGGAGCCAACCCCATTCCCTGCGGTGGCTCACTGGGGAATGGGTACATAACAGGACTGTACAGAGAAGTATTCTGATGGGCCTGAACCTGTTCTCTTCTTCACTATAGTATCAGTTTATGAGGACACATTTCCCCTTGTTTTCCTCCACTTGAGTTACAGACTATCCCTTCCAAGAAAGCTTCTTTTGTCTATAAAGAATTCTATCGTCTCCCAGGTTAAGACTGAAATCTCTGCTTCCCTCGGAAGGCCTCTACTCAATTGGCCCCATCTTACCTATCTCATCTTCCCTTTAATTCTTCCTCACTTAAACTGACTCCTCCAGAAAGACAACTCCCTTCACTGTATGTACCTGTCCTATCTTCCAATCTCTCTTCTTATTCCTATTTTCCTCAGCACCTACACTCACCTTTTTATTATCACATCCATTAAGCTTGTTATCACAATCATTTTTCTCATTCTAATTAATGCACCGTCACCAGATGGAACGTTCAGCTCCTCCTGTCTGCCAGTCTAAACCTTCCATTTTCTTCAAGGCCAACATTAAGAGCCTCTTTTTCCATGAAGCCTTCCCTGACTAAACCCTAGCCTTTCCCAGAATTGCTGTGGCTTCCAATCTGACCATAAGATTTAACCCTCGATTATTTGTTGTAATTATAAATGTACAGATCTTACTATCTCGTTGTATGGTCTGTGCATATACAGTTCCCTGCCCATTGCAATATGGGACTTCAAAACCCATTGGTTGGTTGATTAACTCATCAAAGAACTCAGTAAATAAGAATAAAACCTTGTCTCTCCTGACTCGTGGTCCAAATCTCATGCTAATGGAGGGGCCACACTGCAGCCTGGAGCAAGAGGACTCAGGTACAGTTTAGTTGGTCCCTCACCTGCAAAAGTTCAAGTGCTGGCTGTTGAGTTTTCTTCTCCAACTCAGAAATCAGGGTCCCAAGCTGGATGACCTCCTCAGAGCCCTTGGTGATGTGGCTGTTCCTCCCTTCTGTGAGCTCTTGCTCTGTTCCCTCCAGCCACTCCAGCAGGTATTGCTCCCTTCTCTCAAGAGCCGATGGCCTTGTTCAAATACTGACACTGTGTCTTCCCTGTAGTTCTGGAATTTTGTCTACAGTAAAGGCAGAAAGAGAAAGAGAATTTCTTCTGAAAGCCTGGGAAACACCAAACCATTTGTGAGATTTTCTGGGAAGGAGTGCAGAATAGGAATCCCTTCGATCACCCTCGCTCTCCCCATCCTTCAGTATCCCCCACACTCCCACCCCACACACATTTCACAGAACATTCACTTGAGACTTCTCTTACCAGCAGGGCCTGAATCTCATCTTCTCCTGTAGACTGAAAATTCTGAATCCTACTGCTATCTCCCTTCAGAATCTTCAGATGGTTTAGAATTTTACCCTATGGAAATAAAAATCTCACGATGAAGATGAAAATGCTATCCACAAAAAAATAGATGCAAAATGATTCTAGAGTGAAATCAGATAGCATTTGACCTTATGTAATATAATAATAGTCATGTGGAATAGTTTCCATTCTAGTTAATGACGAAGAAACAAAGTGAGTGCTATGTTAGCTTACAGAAGTTTCTCAGAAGTGAGATAAAACAATAATTTATTATCATTACAACTATTAATACCTAATGGTGTAGTTTTTATTTATATTTACACTCTTTCCACCAAAAATATAGACAATTTATATTGAAATTAATTACATAGAAGTAAAGAAAATCAGCACAAAAAGTGAAGGAAAGTATACATGCTAACTCCAAATTATTAAGAGAATGACTAAATTGGTGTTAAGATTCCTGTCAGCCAAGGAGAAAAGGGAAACAATGAAATGCATAATTCTTTTTTTCTGTGTGTGAGGAAGATTGGCCCTGAGCTAACATCTGTGCCATTCTTCCTCTATTTTATGTGGGATGCCACAACAGGGTGGCTTGACAAGTGATGCTAGGTCTGTGCCCAGGATCCGACCCCAAACCCTGGTTCACAGAACTGGAGTATGCAAACTTAACCACTACACCACCGGGCCAGCCCCACATAACTCTTTAGCAGACAGGAGGAAACATACTAGTAACTCAGAGGAAATAATATTTTCCCTGAGATTAAATTCTGAAAGAAAAGTTATACAGGAGATTTTATATAGGATGCAATATTCTCAAAAATATTTTTACAATGCTTGTGTGCTGGAGAACACATAATTTGAAGTTATCAAGAGGGCTATCAATAGTGCTTGTATTCTATACTGCTGGTTGAGACTTCATCTGAATGCCTCAGAAACTAAAATGTCAAGGCAATGGGATAGACTTACTGTTATAAAAGATATGGAAACAAACCAGTTTTATCATCCAAATTCAAAGGGTAATACTTTACAATGAAGTTTCCATGCTAAAGAATTTGGACCTTCACCTTACACCTGGATGTACGGTGTTAGGATGGCTATTATTAAGAAAACAAGAGACAATAAGTATTGTGAAGATGTGAAGAAAAGGGAACCCTGGTATGCTGCTAATGGGAATGTAAACTGGTGCAGCCATTATGCAAAACATTATGGATGTTTCTCAAAAACTTAAAAATAGAACTGCCATATGATCCAGCAATCCCACCTCTAGATATTTATCCAAAGGAACTGAAATCAGGATCTCAAAGAAATATCTGCACTCCTATGTTCACTGGAACGTTATTCACAATAGCCAAGATATGGAAACAACCTAAATGTCCATCAATGGATACACGGATAAATAAAATGGGGTATATAGAGACAATGGAATATTACTCAGCCTTAAAAAAGAAGGAAATCCATATATCAAAAAGATTAGAAACCATGATAAGTGGGACTTATACCAGGGACAAAGGGATGGTTCAACATCCACAAGTCAATCAACGTGATTCACTACATTAACAATATGAGAAACAAAAACCACATGATCATCTCAATAGATGCAGAGAAAGCATTCGACAAGATCCAACATCCATTTATGATAAAAACCCTCAATAAAATGGGTATAGAAGGAAAGTACCTCAACATAATAAAGGCCATATATGACAAACCCACAGCCAACATCATACTCAACGGACAAAAACTGAAACCCATCCCTCTCAGAATAGGAACAAGACAAGGGTGCCCACTTTCACCACTCTTATTCAACATAGTACTGGAGGTGTTGGCCAAAGCTATTCGGCAGGAAAAAGAAATAAAAGGCATCCAAATAGGCAACGAAGAAGTAAAACTCTCGCTGTTTGCAGACGACATGATCTTATATATAGAAAACCCCAAAGAATCCATAGAAAAACTTTTAGAAACAATCAACAACTACAGCAAAGTTGCAGGGTATAAAATCAACATACATAAATCAGTAGCATTTCTATATGCTAACAATGAACTAACAGAAAAAGATCTCAAGAACTCAATCCCATTCACGATCGCAACAAAAAGAATAAAATACCTTGGGATAAATTTAACCAAGGAAGTGAAAGATCTATACAACGAAAACTATAAGACCTTCTTGAAAGAAATCGGTGACGATGTAAAGAGATGGAAAGACATTCCGTGTACATGGATTGGAAGAATAAACATAGTTAAAATGTCCATACTACCTAAAGCAATCTACAGATTCAACACTATCCCAATCAGAATTCCAATGTCACTCTTTACAGAAATTGAACAAAGAATGCAAAAATTCATATGGGGCAACAAAAGACCCTGAATTGCTAAAGCAATTCTGAGAAAGAAGAACAAAGCTGGAGGCATCACAATCCCTGACTTCAAAACATACTACAAAGCCACAGTAATCAAAACAGCATGGTACTGGTACAAAAACAGATGCACAGATCAATGGAACAGAATTGAAAGCCCAGAAATAAAACCACACATCTATGGACAGCTAATCTTCGACAAAGGAGCTGAGGGCATACAATGGAGAAAAGAAAGTCTCTTCAACAAATGGTGCTGGGAAAACTGGACAGCCACATGTAAAAGAATGAAAATCAACCATTCTTTTTCACCATTTACTAAAATAAACTCAAAATGGATCAAAGACCTAGAGATTAGGCCTGAAACAGTAAGTCTTCTAGAAGAGAATATCAGCAGCACATTCTTTGACATCAGCTTCAAAAGAATCTTTTCAGACACCATAACCCCTCACACGAGGGAAACAATAGAAATAAACAAATGGGACTTCATCAGACTAAAGAGCTTCTTGAAGGCAAATGAAAACAGGATTGAAACAAAAAAACAGCCCACTAATTGGGAAAAAATATTCACAAGTTATTTATCCGACAAAGGGTTAATCTCCATAATATACAAAGAACTCACACAACTCAACAATAAAAAATCAAATAACCCAATTACAAAATGGGCAGGGGACATGAACAGACATTTCTCCAAAGAAGATATACGGATGGCCAATAGACACATGAAAAGATGCTCATCACTAATCATCAGGGAAATGCAAATCAAAACTACACTAAGATATCACCTTACGCCTGTTAGAATGGCAAAAATATCCAAAACCAAGAGTGACGAATGTTGGAGAGGCTGTGGAGAAAAGGGAACCCTCATACACTGTTGGTGGGAATGCAAACTGGTGCAGCCACTATGGAAAACAGTATGGAGATTCCTCAAAAAGTTAAGAATAGAAATACCTTATGACCCAGCCATCCCACTACTGGGTATCTATCCTAAGAACCTGAAATCAGCAATTCCAGAAGTTCCATGCACCCCTGTCTTCATTGCAGCATTATTCACAATAGCCAAGTCATGGAACCAACCTAAGTGCCCAGTAACTGATGACTGGATAAAGAAGTTGCGGTATATATATACAATGGAATACTACTCAGCCATAAAAAAGGACAAAATCATCCCATTCACGACAACATGGATAGACCTTGAGGGTATTATGTTGAGTGAAATAAGCCAGACAGAGAAAGACGAACTCTGTATGACTCCACTCATAGGTGGTAGTTAACATATGGACAAAGAGAACTGCTCGGTGGTTGCCAGGGGAAAGGGGGGTGGGGGGAGGGCACTAGGGGTGAAGCGGTGCACCTAGAACATGACTAATAATGATGTACAACTGTAATTTCACAAGGATGTTAACTTTTATAACCTTAATTAAAAAATATATAAAAAAAAAAGAAGAAGGAAATCCTTCCATTTGTGACAACCTGGATGGACCTAGAGGACATTATGCTAAGTGAAATAAGCCGACACAGAAAGACAAATACGGTATACTCTCACTTAGATGTGAAATCTAAAAATAGTCAAACTCACAGAAGCAGAGAATATAATGGTTGCCAGCAGCTGGGGCGGGGGTGGGGGAGAGAAATGAGGAGGTGATTGTCAAAGGGTAAAAGGTTCAGTCATGCAACATAAATAAGTTCTGGAGATCTACTCTACAGAATAGTGCCTATAGCTAACAATGCTGTTTGTAAACTTAACATTTGCTAAGAGGATAGATCTTATACTAAGTGTTCTTATCACACACAAAATAATAATAAAGGAGGTGAGAGGAAACTTTGCTAGGTGATGCATATGTTTATGGCCTTAAGGGTAGTGATGGTTTCAGAGGTGTATACTTATCCCAAAACTCAGCAAACTGTATACATTAAATATGTACAGCTTTTTACATGTCAATCATACCTCAATAATGTGTTTATTGAAAAGAAGTTGGACCTTACACTGAAGGTACCATAGAACTTTTTGGCTATAATAACAGAGCTGGGGTCCAGCAGGATTCTTACCCGGTAAGGCTGTGCAGCCTTCTCCAGGAGAACAGCAGCATGGTGCCTGTGCTCCTGGGACTCCTGACCCATAAGGTACAATGTCTGCTGGCCATCCTTGCAGTAGTAATGGAACTTCTCCGAATGTTGCCTACACAGCTTCTCTGCTCTTTGCTCAGGTGGACTTTCCTCTCTCGGCTGTCTCTCCTCATCTACTTTCATCCTCCAGATGTTCTCCACTAGGCTGGCCATCTCCCACACATGGTGCATATTCTCTCTCTTGAAGGCTGTCTTACAGAGAGAACAATACAATGGCTGCCTAGCAGATTCACAGACCTTAATGATGCAATGGTAGCAGAATACAGGACCACAGTCAATGGTTACAGGGTCTCTCAAGTAGTCAAGACAGATATGGCACAGCACTCCATCCTCCAGGTTTTTCAGAGGGGAGGCAGCGACCATGATAGCCGTGCCCAAGCCCTGCAGAGAGTTCCTTCTCAAAGTGAAGAATGACTTTCTAAGTAGATGTGAAGGAAAAACAGAAATTGTGAGTTTAACCAACATCAAGATAGAATGCATGAGAAAAAGTTTTGATGTTCAGACAGTTCCCAACCTGTTTCCTCCAAATCCAAAGTTCCTTCCAGAGCACTAGTCAGAACAGATTCCAGCCTGAAAGTTAAATGGGTGTTAATTTATGTAGCTAACTCTGCTGTAAACCTTTCAAAGGGTGCTAATACCTGTAATTAAGTGGGGTATTCTAAAAGATTATGAAATGGACATATTCTTTTAAAGATAGAAACAGCCAAGGATCATGCAAGAAGAAATAGATAGCCTGAATTATCCATTAAAAGATTTAAGCGTATAGTTAAAACTTCCCACAAAGAAAGCTCCCAGCCCAGGTAACTTTACTAGTGATTTCTACTGGGCATTTAAAGAAGAAATAATGCCAATTTTATCCAAACTCTTCCATAAAGTAGAAAAAGAATCCTTACTCATCAGCAATATCCTGATACCAGAACCAGGCAAAGATATCACAAGAAAAGAACTACAGATGAATATTCCTCCTGAATATAGGTGCAAAATTCTTCAACAAAGCAATGGTAACTCAAATCCAACAAAATATAAAAAAGATAATACATCACGATCAAGTGGAGTTCATCCCAATAATGCAAGTGGGGTTCAATAATGGAAAAGTAATAATTGCAATTGATCATATTGACAAACTAATAAAGAAAAACAGTATGACCATCTCAATAGGTACAGAAATAGCCTTTCTCACAATTCAACATCTGTTCATGATAAAAGCTCATACCCAGCTAAGAATAGAAGGGAACACCCTCAAACTAATAAACGGCATCTACAAACAAGAAGAACAAACACTATAGCTAACCCCATACTTAATGATGAAAGACTGTATAATTTCCCCCCTAAAGTAAAGAAAAAGGCAAGGATGCCCACTTTTTCACTCCTTTTCAACCTCAAATTAGACATCATAGCTAGTGCAATAAGGCAAGAAAAATAAAAGGCATACAGATTGGAAATAAATGAAAGTATCTTCATTCATAGATGACATGATTGCCTACACAGAAAATGCCGAGATTGGCATCAGCATCAGAGTGGCATAAACCTTCTTTCATTTTTGCCACCCTTCCCACCCAAGTAAACAACAAAAATTCAGCATCTATCCATGAATAAAAGTGCCACTGTGGGAGTTATGGGATCCATTACCATACACCAAAGGACCCAGGAGGAGTCTTTCCCAACTGTGCTTTGGGTAACAGGCAGACAGACCTTGGTATAGGCAGTAAAACTGGCAGGAGCCTGTGAACCAGCTCCAGCCCCTCTCAGCTGTGGTCTGGGATCACCCAGAGAACAGACTTGGGCAGACACTCATGGATGAAAGGACTTTGCAGAAGTCCAGGTTGCCAGAGGAGAAGTTATAGCACTCTGATGGAGCAAAAAACATGCAGCTTGGATGCACTGAAGTGGGCAAGAGGCATAGCTTGACTGCCAGCATCACCCTTCCCCCAAGGTGACACAACTTAGGGCTAAGCTAACCAGCCAGCTGTCACTCCCATGGGGGAAAGGGAGAACAGTGAGTGAGGGCCCAGCTTCCCCAGCTATACAGGATGATGCTAAAGGAACTCATTTTTCTCCTGCAGCATCTGGAATACTAACTTGGAAGCTCCATGAGTGGAGCAGGAAGGAGACTGGGAAAGAGGCAGGTAAGAATATCAGAGGACATTAAAAGGACACGGTTTCTGCTGACTGCATTCTGGACTCTAGCAGGAAACCCACCTATGAGTCACTGGGAAGATCTCATCTGAGGATTCCCAAATTGGCCCATGGGCTCACCCAATACCTCAAGTGCCAAACCCACACTTCCTGCCACTCTGTGGCTGGCTCCCTGTGCATACTCCCAAGGGCCAAAGTGGGAACGAGCTCAGGTGCACAGAGAGCAAGTGCAGAAAACAGACCAGGGTCTGCAGGCAAGGGAGAAACGACAAACTTGAGCTGTGGCACCACCTCTAAGAAAACAAAAGGTTATCAGCAGCCAGCCTGGTGTGTTATAGGGTCAAGAAAAGACAAGCTTAAGAATTCTGCCACAAGAGGGAGCAAGAAGCATGGAACATATGTATCCAGACAAGGTAAGAGTAAAGTCCCAGAATCTACAGCAGGACCAAAGAAAGGTACCACTCACCTGAAGGCAGTTAGTCACCTTGGAGGAGGTGACTGCTACTTCAAATGTGAAAACAGCGATGCAAACCAGAAAGAACATGAAAAAGCAAGGAAACATGATGTCACAATAATCCTTCAGTGACCAAAACTAGGCATGGAGATCTGCAATTTACCCAATAAAAAATTAAAAATAGCTGTTTTATGGACACTCAATGAGTTGCAAGAAAACACAGAAAGACAAATCAATGAAATCAGTACACATAAACAATACACATAAAAATGAGAAATTTAACAAAAAGACAGAAATCATAAAAACGACCCTAGTGGATATTCTGGAGTTGAAGAGTTCAATGAAAGAAATGAAAAGTGCAACAGAGAGCATGAATTCAGAACAGATCAAACAGAAGAAAGAATCAGCACATTAGAGGATAGGAAGTTTGAAATAACCCAGTCAGAGGACAATGACAACAACAAGAAAAAAAGAATAAGAAAGAGTGAAAAAAGTCTACATGATTTATGGGACACCACCAAAAGAAACAAAATCCAAATCATTGAAGTTCCAGAAGGAGAAGAGATGGAGAAGGAGGCAGAAACCCTATTTAAAAAAATAATGTCTGAGAACTTCCCAAACCTGAGAGAGATTTGGACATTTAAGTTCATGAAGCTATTAGATCACTTCATTACTTCAATTCATAATGATCTTCTCCAAGATTCATTATAATAAAACTGTCAAAAATATAAGACAAAGACAGAATCCTAAAAGCAGTGAGAAGATTCTCAACTACAAAGATACCCCATTACTATTAGTGGATTTCTCAGCAGAAACCCTGAAGGCCAGGAGAGAGAGGGAGGATACATTCAAAGTTCTGAAACAAAAATAATGCCGACCAAGAATACTGTCTCTGACAAAGTTATCCTTTATTAAGGAGAAATAAAGACTTTCCCAGACAAACAAAAACGGAGGGATTTTATCACCACTAGACTTGCCTCACAAGAAATGCTGAAAGGAATTCTTCAAGCTGAAATGAAAAAACACTAATTAGTAACGTGAAAACATACAAATATATACAACACATGGGTAAAGGTAAATATATAGTCAAATTCCGAAAACTTTAATACTGAAATATGATGGTGTGTTAATGACTTAACTATAGGACAAAGTTAAAGGACAAGAGTATTAAAAATAACTGTAGCTACTATAA
>NC_060281.1:35023640-35047455 GCF_021613505.1 Equus quagga
CTGGGGCACAACTGGGACATGGACAAAGTTGAACTTAGCTGCTTTCCACCCTTTCCATATTTCGAGAACCTTCCTTTTTGCCTTTGGTCTGCCTCTCATCATTCCCTCTCCACCTGTCTGGGTTCCAAGTCCTGTGACCTCTTGCTCCTAGAACTCTCCCTTAAGCTGTAAATGATAAAAGACTCAGGTAGCGAGCTTTTTCAGAAATTCCTGAAGTAAAAACTTATCTGTGATTCAAACAGAAGAGCTTTCATGAGTCTTTAAGGGTATAATTTTAGGGACCTTGTCAGACAGTTGTGTTAATGTTTTTAGTACGTGTGCCTGGTTTGCAAACCTCCTTGTTGTTGGGGACTGCCTTCTAATAACACCATAGATGCTGATAAGCCTTTCTCCTCCTGGGAGATTCCCACCAGACAGGGAGCTGGTGTCCCTCTGTGAGACCCTTTAATGTGCCTTACACAATATGCACAAAATGAGGATGAGGTAGACCAGACAAAATTGTAGAATATATAAAGTCAGGTGAAATCAGAAATCAGGTGAGTATTTCAAAAGCTTACTGTAAGCAGATGTATGTATCCTGGAAATGAGTTAAAAACTTGGCTATAAGCTCAGCAGTTGTCATGAAAGAGTAGAAAGTGATTACTTAGTTTCCTAAAGAGTTAAACACATACCTTCCATACGGACCAGCTATTCCACACCTAGATATTTATCCAAAAGAAATGATAGCATACAAAAACTTGTACACAAATGATCATAGCAGCTTTATTTGCAATAACTGAAAACTGGGAACAACCCTAATTTCCATCATTAGGTTAGTGGATAAACAAGTTGTAATATACCCATACAAGGGATATGCAATAACTTATCAACTTGTGCTCTTAAATATATCCAATTTTATTATATGGCAATTGTACCCTCGTAAAGCTGTCAGAAAAAAGTTATTGCTTATATGACAGAAATACAGTTATTACTAGCACTGAAATGGGAGAGAAAGTTTTCCTCTGAGAGTTTCATAATGTTGCTTCTTGTAATCTTCCTCAGTGTAAACAAATGATAGAAAACCAAAGCACCCTTTAGCAATAATAGTTGTATGAAGGATGTTGTGGGGTGGTTAGAAATAAGAAGGAAGTGGAAAACAGTGCATTTAGGTATGCATCTCTCTGCTGGTCTGCTTTGGTTTGGAGACAACACTTTAGATTATCAGAAGGAAAGCTGTATTACCATCCTTTAGGCAACCCTTCCTAAATGTTGTCCCTCTCTATTGAGGTCTTTACTAGTATTAAGGAGCAATAGTTTTAAGATTTTACTCAATTGATAAGTATGCAGATGGTAGGAATATGTTAGGGACTGGGTTGGATTTCTCCTTTGAAAATCAAGGAGCCAGGCAGTTCACAGGCAGGGAAGGCCATCCTGCTTCCCTGTGGGGTAGAGAGTAAGGATGTAACCATTTATTGTCTTCTCTACTTTTCATTGTTCTCTGACAGTTTCATGAGAATCAGCATTATCTCCCCAACCAGACAGCAAGCACTATCTGGGCAAAATCACCACCCTGTATTTACTTGGTCTTCACTACAGTGCCTAGCAGAGTAATGGGCACATGAAAGGCCTTCAATAAATGCTTGTAAAATTGAACGAAGTGTTGGGAATAAGAAAAAAGATGTAGATTGTACTTTTAATTATTAATGAACACTTGTCCCTCTGAGACATCTTTTTTGGTTGATGCAGCTCATCTCATGTCTTTGACTCTCCTGTACTTCCCTGTTATATTTGCTCTCAGTGTCCAGGTTGTGTTTGTTTCATGTCTGGGCTGGGTGGCAGTTCCAGTAGCAGTGGCATGTGGAGTCTCTTCCTCCATTCTCCTTTGGGTGTCTTGGTTGCCAATGCCATTGACATTCTAAAAATACCATTCTCTCCTCCAACAAAGGCACCCGATGTGGGGTAGATATTATCCCCTGTGCTGAACTGTCTGACTCACTAATAAAAACACTTATTGAGACGTTATTTTGTGCCAGATATTAAGCTTGGTGGTTTACAAGTGTATAAATCCTCACAAGAACCCAAGGAAATATACTCTATTATTATCCCAACTTTATGGATAAAGAAATTAAGGGAGATTATATCATTCTCCTGTGATCACATGCTAAACAGTTAGAAGAATTAAGATTTGAATTAAAATATAACATTAAAATCTATTCTCTTAACCACTGTGTCACACTGGTTCCAATACGAACTTACTGTCATTGAACTTTTCTGGCCCCTCTTCACATCTTAAGGACTTTGCACTTTGCCTGGTGATGGATTTAATTAGGTATAATTATGGGTGCTAATGTACTAACCAGCAGTACCACGGATGAAACAAATGCCTTACCCAGGATGTATAAATGTCAAAAAAAGTTTAAGGACCTGAAAATTTTATTACCTTGATAGTCTGGTGGAGATGACATTTTATAACTTTTCCCTAGTTATCAACTTGCTCTGCTTGAAAAGTTGACCCTCCATCTTGAATTTCTTGTTTCTTATAACAGAACGCAGGATAGAGCATGTGTGTGTGTTGTGGGAGTCTAAGGGGGGGGTGGGGTTTGGCTCCAGTAGTTCTTCAAATGTAACTGTGCCTTCTTGACAGGATGGCCTTCCCCCAAGATGGGAACCTCGCCTCCTCTCTCTTTGATAACTGGTGATTTGGGGCTGACTGAGAATGTCAGTCATGATCATCAACCCCTTGTCAAACCTCTGCAGCCCTTATTTTCTGGACGGTTCTCTTTAGGGCAGCCTTGACATCAGTGTTCCTCAGGCTATAGATGATGGGATTGAGGATGGGGGTGACTACAGCATAGAAGAGAGAAAGCAGAGGGTCAGTGGCTGGATCGTAGCTGGCCTTAGGATGGATGTAGATAAAGATGGCAGTGCTATAGAAGAGGGAGACCACGACCAGGTGGGAGGAGCAGGTGGAGAAGGCCTTGCGACGGCCAACAGCAGATGGGATCCGGAAGATAGTAGCCAAGATACTCCCATAGGAGCCCAGGATGAGGCCAAAGGGGCAGAGGATGATGAGGGCAGCAGCCAGGATAATCTGTAGTTCCTTGAGTGAGATGACTCCACATATCAGCTGCAGCATGGGCTGGGTCTCACAGAAGTGTGGAATAGCATTGGGGCCACAGAAGGGCAAGGAGAAGATGAAGGAGGTGTGGCTCAGGCCCACCGTTGCTCCACAGGCCCACGCTAGCTGTAGGCAAATCCGATGGCTCAGCAGAAGCGGGCAGGAAAGGGGTTTGCAGATGGTGGCGTAGCGGTCAAAGCCATGGCTGCCAAGAGGCAACACTCCGTGGCACCAAAAAAGAGAAAGAAGAACATCTGCAGTGCACAGCCAGAGCGAGGGATGTGGCGCTGACCAGTGAGGAGGTGGTGAAGCAGCAGGGGGACAGTGACAGACATGCAGCCAATCTCCAGGGCTGAGAGGATTCGAAGGAAGAAGTACATAGGGGACCAGAGGGCAGAATCAGCTGAGACCAGCACCACAGTGAGGAGGTTGCCTGCCACAGTGAGCAGGTAGATGGTGAGGAAGAGCGAGAAGAGCAAGCCCTGCAGGCTGGCCAGGTGGGAGAAGCCTGCAAGAATGAATTCAGTCACCACAGACGTGTTGGTGCACATCCTGCACACATCCCTTCTGACTGGAGGATGAAAGGAATGGTAAGGGAAAGTTGCAATTACGGAACTGTGAAGAGGGCAAAAATGACGCCTTTCTGCATCTGTTCAAAGTTTGGAACTGCATTTCTCTTAGAATCTCATGGCCTTTGATGTAGGGCAGCCCTGAGTCCATCCGGGCCCTCGCCCACTCTTGGAAGCCAGGGTGAATGTTTGGCTCTCTCAGCCTAGTTCCCTCACCTGGCCTTTTCCTGATTGTGCCCACCTTTCATAAGAACACATTGAATTCTGTTTTCATTTTCTCCCTAGGTGAGGGTTGGATCATTCTGGCCCCCTTTTCACTTTTTTCTCCCCTTCTCATCCTTCCCATAAGCCTGGGGACAGAATTTCCCTTCCAGTAGACGTTTTCCTGCTCAAGGCCAGAATGTGTTCTATGTTCAGAGTGTTGAAAAATCCCATTCCAAGACTAGGGAATTTTCTCTTGTATTCTTCTTCCTCTGAAGTCTTTCTATTTCTGTCTTTTTCTTTCCTTCTTTCATGTGTTTTCTCTTTCCTTTCCTCTCAACTTGTCTCCTCTCTGACTGAATTTTCTCCTGTTTTCCCCCTCTTTTTCCTGCTCCTTTTTCAGTTACCTGATCTATTAAGACTCTCTTCTTTTTCTCTCATTTTGCCATTTCGTGGTTTTCAAGGAGGAGAAAGGAAATTTGAAAGATCATCTCTTTCAAGCTCCAGGAGGCTGTTAAACAGTTCAGTTATCCAAAGGAGTCAAGATCTCTCTAGTTTTTAAAGATGCTCAGGAAGGAGATGATAAGGTCTTTCTTGGTTGCTTATTTCTGAATTTTATAGACTCTCAAACTTCATCGCCTTATACCATAAACATCTGCACATCTCAAAACCACATACCTAACCTTCACAGATCCACTCACTAACATATTACATTTCTAAGCACAAACACGGAAGAATAAATCACCCAATATCTTCAGATTCCAGGTTCATCTAAGGTCATAAATAAATCATGTATTGTATATACATACAAATATCATTACAAACAACAATGAAAGTGAAAACACATTTAACATAAAAATATAAAAACACCCAGAGATACAATTAAATATATGCATAAATCCAAATTCTATGCAAAAAGATAACCATATTCAAGAACGTACACTAAAAATACAAAGTCATACCCTGATATATTTTTGCAGTTGAAGAGTCCTTGGTTCATTCCACCTTAGTGGCTCTTTCAGTGTTTTCCAGGAGATATTACCTGAGCAATGTCTTTCTATTTGGAGAAATAACCAGTGATAAAGGCAGATGGTATTTCATGACTTACTTATTTTCTTCTTTCTCTATTTAGTGGATCCCTCATGAGGAAGATACTCTTAGATTTGATCTCTTCTTAACGTCTCTGAGGACCTGAGTCTCCAGGCTTATTTGACTTTCCAATGGGGAGAGCTCTTCACATAACCAATTAATTGGAGAGCTCTTCACATAACCAATTAATCTGTTGTTTTGGAGTCTGCTTCTTAGGTAGCAGAAATTACAGGGTGACCTGTCAAGAACACTTCAGAGAAAATGTCCAGGGCTGTTTGTCTTAGCTCTCCTATAATATCTCTGGTTCAACCATTTTTATTTTCTTCTCCTTTCTCATGATTTTCTTCTTTTCATTATTGTAGATGTCCTATACACTTATGAAAGGTAATAATGCAATTTTTTCTATCTCATTGCTATTGATATAATTCAGCAATTAGTTTATGTGACAATCATTTCATAGTCCCTTACATATTTCAGTCATTCTACAGAGCACTGAGAATATAAAAGAGAAATAAATGTATTTTTGACCTTGGTGGACTGATAAATGTCATTTTCTTGAAAAATTGTTCCTAATTTCTCTTGTTTTGATCTTTTAACTTATTATATAAGAACTTTCTTTGTACCATCAGCACATGGTTTTATTATTTGATTTATTTTCTTTTACGTTCTTCCAGATTTTCATAGACATGATAAAGTCTGTGTGTCAGATAGGATGTTTTCAAGACATGTAATAATAATCATTACAACAACAAGCCCCAAACTCAAACTAGTTTAAACAATAAGTTCACATAACTAGAAGTTCCAGATTTACTTATAATAGGTCTCCTACTTAGTTTCCTTCCAATTCCCTTGGATTTGCCCCTTCTATTATATTTTGCTGAAAGTAATGAAAATATCAGTGGCTCAAAAAGGATGAAAATTTATTTACTTTTCACTTAAATGTCTGATGTTTTGCCGTTCAGAGCAATATAGCTTGTATGATTCAATGAGTCCTCAGGAATCTAGTTTCCTTTCAGTGAATTAGTCTTGTGTTCCTGGAGTGTGGCCTTCTTATGGCTTAATACGGTGTCACACATGTTACAGGGAGCAGAATGGGTAGAATAATCTGGATTGCTATGTGCCCAGGTAAAAGCTCTATTAGGGTAACCTATGTAGTATTCTTGCCACAAATGTTTAACTTGAATAAAATTATAAGAAGATAATTAGAAAACCCAGATTGTGGCACCTTCTACAAAAAACTGGCTCAGACTCCTCAAAAATATCAGTGTCTTTAAATGGAAAACAAAGGTGGAGAGTGATACTGTTCTAGATCAAAGGGGACTAAAAAGCATAACAATAAAATGTAATACATGATCCTTGATTGGATACAAACAAAAACAAAACAGCTTTAAAGACTTTTGGGGCAATTGGGAAAATTGAATATGGACTTTATATTATTGTATCAATGTTAAATTCCTTGGGTGTGATATTAGTATTGTGGCTATGTAGAAGAATGCCCTTGTGCTTAGAAAGATACACAATGAACTATTTAAGGACAAAATGTCATGCTTAATGCAACTTTCTTTTAAGTGGTTCATCCAAAAAGGCATATGCATATTCATGTATGAATGTCCCTTCAATCTGCTGTATGACATGTTTGTCCCTGTCAGTTATCCTCCTTGTTCTTGTCTGAGGATAATGCTTACATTTCACACTCTCCTTCCTGCTACTTCAGTTTTGGAGTATATTACTCAGGCTAGGCTATGCTACAATAGCAAACAATCCAAAATCTTACTAGCTTAATATAAAACACGGTTGGCCATTCTGAAGCAATATTATAGACATCAAAGCAGTTTTACAAACCCATTCACGGACATTATTAAAGAGACAGGAAAGAGGCCTCTGCTCCAGGGAGGCCTCAGTGGGAGCAGTGACTAGCCCAAGATGCCCATCAGCTGGGGCCATGCTGGGAGGTTTGAAGGTAGAGGAGACATTTGTCTTATAACCTGGCAAGATCTCCATAGCATGATTTTTCACCTTTGTTGGTTTTCTGAATTTGTTAGAGGGGCAAATGAAAAGAGATCTTTCTGCCTGTGAAAAAAGTTATTGTAACATAGAGGAAAAAATATGTCAGATTGACATGTGGTAAGAAGCAAAGAAGAAATCAGGTCCTGGGAAGAAATCCTACCTGTGGTCAACAAAGTGGCACCAGGGTGTTTGGGAAAAGCCCTGCCCTGGCCTGAGGGCAGAAGGGAATTTCACAGAGCAAGGGAGGAGGGAAAAGAGAGAAGAGAAGATTAGAGTCCAGATTTGTTATTCTCATTCTTTGAAAGGACACTGTTTCTCAGAAATCCGGATCCTCTCTGGGTAGGGAATCCTCTGAAGTCCCCAGCTCCAGTGGGCATTCCTCTGCTGACACCTAGAGTTGCATGACAGTGGCATCGTTAACACTCACAGTCCCGGGACAGCAGTTCTCAGTTACCTTTGCACCAGGCTGCAATCTTGCTCCGGGTTCTGTATTTTTTTTAAAGATTGGCCCTGAGCTAACACTGTTGCCAATCTTTTTTCTTTTCTTCTTCTTCTCCTCAAAGTCCCACAGTATATAGTTGTATATTCCAGTTGTAGGTACTTCTGGTTGTGCTAAGTGGGATGCCCCTCAGCATGGCTTGATGAGTGGTGCTAGGTCCTCCAGGATCCGAACCAGTGAAACCCTGGGCCGCCAAAGTGGAGCACGGAAACTTAACCACTTGGCCATGGGGCCATCCCTTCCTCCAGGTTCTGGCTCCTGCTCTCACAGGCTCTTTGCTTACTTCTGCCAAGTCGGGCAGGATAGAGTGATCTAGGCAGGGCCTTACAGCTGGCAATACTCCTACCTACATAAGGGCCCCCAAACTCTTCTTATTTTCACTCTTCCCAAGGCTCCTTGCATTCTCTGCTTTCCTTTGTCTCTCTGTATCCCTTCCCCTAACTTGCACCTTTCCTGTAATGAGAAGGCCTTTTCTTTCCAGTGAAGCACAATGTGATAAGAAGAAGATAAGGACTATAGAAGTGGAGATTTGCATTTGAACTCTTGCTTATCAGCTACTAATAATATGACTGTGGGTGAGTTAGCTTCTTGCTTATCAATAAGATACTAATATTTACCTCATTAGAATGCTAAAACAGTTAATGAGGTACCATTTAATAATATGCAGTTCCTGAAGTATAATAAGTACTCACTAAATATTTTCCATTTTTTGTTATTCACTTACTTATTCATTTATAAATTCATTCATGCATTTAGCAAATATTTATTAAATATTTTCTGTGCCAGATAATATGCCTGGGAAGTGCTGAAGATACAAGTTAATTTAGACATGATCATGACCCTCCAGATGCCTGCTGTTTACTGAGGCAACAGACAAGTAAACAGATGATCTTCTTGCTGGAGAAATGTGCTCTGAGAGGCTTATGGAGGGAGTGTGAGAGGACAGAAGATGGGCACATGACCCAGAATAGGAGGGAGGAGAGTTAGGGAAGGCTTCCTGGAGGAGATACCCCTCACACTGCATATTCTTATAAATTCATGATGATACAGGTAGAGTTGGAGGGAAAGGCACGCTCAATGAGCTGGTGGAAGAGAGCTTGGCATGTTCAAGGATGTGCAGGGAACTCGGGGAACTGTGCACAGAAGCAGCTAGGCCTACCGATCTGCAGCTTAGTCTGGGTGGTGGGTGTATATCTGAGGGGCATGAGCAGACAAATATCTTTCCTGGGGAATGTCATTCCTGGGCTCCCCCTCCTGGAACTTCTGGCTAAGGTTCCCTGCTTCCCCTTGAGAATGCAGACATTGGCACCAAGATGGTGTAGGCTACTGGGAAGAAGATACTGGGAAAAGATATGAGAAAGGAGTAATTTAATTTATTTTTTTTGAGGAAGATTAGCCCTGAGCTAACTACTGCCAATCTTCCTCTTTTTGCTGAGAAGACTGGCCCTGAGCTAACATCCATGCCCATCTTCCTCTACTTTTACAAGTGGGACGCCTACCACAGCATGGCTTTTGCCAAGCAGTGCCGTGTCTGCCCCCGGGATCTGAACCAGCGAACCCCGGACTGCTGAGAAGGAGAATGTGCGAACTTAACCGCTGCACCATAGGGCTGGCCCCCAAGAAGGGAGTAATTTAATTTTAAGCAGCTTTAAACATTTACTCTCCCTCTTCCATTTCCAGAAATGACATAAAGATCTAAGAAGATAATTGGTGCAAATAAAATTTGAAAAGCAAAAACAGTTTAGTCAGGCTGGGCTTTTACAGATTTTCCTGTCTCTTTTACCTGGTCCATCCCCCATCACTAACCTGCTGCAGGGCTTTCTTTTTCTCTTTCACCCTAAACCTGATCTCACATTTTCTGCCTAGCCACTGGTGATGTTTCAGAATCCCTAAATCCTATTGGATAGAGGATGCAGGGCAGCCTTCTCTGCTGTGCACCAGCCAAAGTTCACAATCCAGGTTCTAAACAGAGAAGACACCAAGATCCCAGAGAGATATCAGAAAGGAGACTATCAGGCACCAAGGTTTCCAGTCTGTTCCATCAGGCACTTCTTGCCCCTTCCTATTCATCCTATGTATTTAAAAATGTATGTCTACCCCACAAAAATACACTGAAATAATAATTAGTTTTTTCAATTTTATTAACTGACTAATAAGAGCTTCAAATAGAAGAACATGATTGATGTTAAGCTTTTTGAAATATAGGAATAAGCACTTGGATCCCATTACTCTATGTAGGCGCTTCTGTAAATCCAAATTCTCCAGGATGGAAACCCCTGGAATAAAACGGGATCATTTGAAATCTATCAGTGACTGAAGATACAGTAAATGGCTACTGAAAACACAGCAAGCAAAGGTGATAACTTGGCATTTTTACAAGCTTTTTTTTTTAGGTGTACTTGTTTTGGTGAGGAAGATTGGCCCTGAGCTAACATCTGTTGCCAATCTTCCTCTTTTTTTTTTCTTCCCAAAGCCCCAGCACATAGCTTTATATCCTAGTTGTACATCTGTCTAGTTCTTAAATGTGGGATGCCACCTCAGCGTGGCTTGATGAGCAGTGTGTAGGTCTGTGCCTAGGATCCCAACTGCCAAATCCAGTCCGCCGAAGCAGAGTGCGTGAACCCAACCAGTACACCAGGGGGCCGACCCCTTTTACGAGCTTTTTAATTTGAAAAATGTTTGGAGCACTTTTAATAAATGCTTTTTTTTTCCTGCTTTTTTCTCCCTAAATCCCCCCAGCATGTAGTTGTATATTTTAGTTGTGGATCCTTCTAGTTGTGGCATATGGGACGCCGCCTCAACGTGACCTGATGAGTGGTACCGTGTCCGCGCCCGGATCCGAACCGGCAAAACCCCAGGCCGCCAAAGCGAAGCGCACGAACTTAACCACTCAACCATGGGGCCGGCCCCAATAAGTGCTTTTGTGAAAAAATATTTTTTTGTGGCAATGTCCTGAGAGTCTGGGAGAGGGGAGTGCTTAATTTGGAATGTTAGGAGGATGAGAGTCATATTGAGTAAATTCTCTGAGGGCACACAGCTCATGCACCCTCTTTTTGTCCCTATCCCAATCTCAAGGGCCAGGGAGTGAGCAGCACCTTAGGTATCTGTGATCACAGTGGGAGGAGAGCCCAGGAAGACAGCTGGGGAAATAGAGGCACTGAGATGTGAGAGTGGATGTGTGATGGCTTTATGTGTGGAAGGTGGAGTAAGCATTTGACTGTTGGCTTTGGATTGTTCTCAAGTAGCAGATTTGGGTTGCAGGTTCTGGGACAGGGAAGAAGTATGTTGAGGACCTCAAGACCCAAGAGTATAAAGTTCTTTGTAAAGGACATTTTATACACAAAGTTGTCTGAGCCTGGAAGACATTTAGGAATTCTCTCAATCATGTCGTTTCATAGATCAGAAAACCAACATCTAAGGAGGTGCACAGACTTGCCCAAGGTAATGTAGTAAGTGGCAGTCTCATCATTTCTTAGTCCAGGGTTATTTATACTTTGTCTTCTCAAGCCTGCTTCACACATCCTGCCGGGCTAGTGTGAACAGGCTGCTCACACTCACATCACTGCACACCAGCTCTGTCCTCTCCTGGGCATACATGCTCTCAGGAAGGCCCCTGACGGATGGCGGGAGGGTCCTTAAAAGCAGCAGGAGAGGACAATCTAGTACTAAGGGTCTTCAAGCCAGCGAGGGCCCAGGGAAGCAGGCTGGATGGTCATAAGTCAGGACTGGGAGTGGTGGGTTAATCAGAGAAAAATTCTTAACAGAGAAGCACCATCCCATGTTTGGAATAAGGAGGCCAAATGTACTGGCTGAGGGAGAAGGGCTTGAACAAAAGGTCTTCTTTGTTGACTCTACTTAAGCAAAAGTGAAAGAAAATTCATGAGGTTATGCAAGAACAAAGTGCACAGGAAATCTAGACAAACACAACAGTCCAGGAAGGGGATTTCCAACTCAGCTGCTTGTACATAAGCTGGGTGCGCTCTCAGTCTCCTCAGACTCCTGTTTCTACTCCCTTGATTGCTGAGATGGCTTCTGGCCTCTGTGTAAGTTGGGATTTGATAATGGGGATGGGGAAAGGGAAAGCAGCTCCAAGAGCTGGGGAGAGAGTTCAGGGATGGATGAAGGACAGTGCTCAGGGAGGTGGGGTGGCTGGGAAGGCATTGTGAAGGGGGTAAGATAGGCATTGATATCTACAGAATGTGAAGGAAGCTTCTGTGAAGAGAAGCTGGTCATTTGGCTCCTGAGTTCTCTTTTATGTCATACCTTGGACCGGCCACTGTTAGGGATAAACGGTAGGAAGTTGGAGTGGGCTTTGTGCTCAACAGGGCTGGTGAGATTTGGAACTATGGAAATACTGTTTTGAGCCCTCTGTCTCTTATCCTTTTTAAGGGTCCAGAGTTCTTAAACTTAAGCTTCCTTCTCCTCCAAAAGGAGAGGTTCACAAAACTCATTTACCCTAAGTTGTTATTGATCTGACATTACCTTATATAAGAATAGATGCACTTGAAAGAGAACCTGGAATGAGGGCAGTGCTTTGCACAGAGGAGTGACAGTCCAGTGAATAAACGCCTGTGACATCTAGATTGAGAAGGCATTTTTGAACAGAGCATTAGGGAGGTCCTCCCAGGCTTTCAAGTGACACCACAGGAGTGAGCTTCCTCATTTTCAGATTATTGAAGTAAGGCTGAGATGTAGTTCCTACCTTCTGTGAGCGAGGTCCTGGTCTAATTAAAGGAAGGGATCATATTGTACAATAGGCAGATACAAAAACACAGGAAATACAGATGGACAAGTAATATTGAACATAGTGTCACTGTAATATGGAAATTATTATTTTAAAGCAAGAAAACATTAAAAAAGAAACTAACAGTACAGAGAATAAGTGTCCTAACCAGGGTTTCCTTCTAAAGAAGTCATGGAGGGCAACCGTGTGAGTATCCTGTTAGGATGTCAAGTTATGGAAATTCTCTTTGGGAGTTGTTTTTAGAGTCTGATGTACATCTTTGGATGCCTTGTAGTTGTATTTAGTTTTTAACATTTGATGAAGTTTCTCTGGACAGGATGCACGTGAATAAGGTGGGAAATCATAAATGACATTTTGAGATGGATAAGAGGTATAGCTATAAAGGGATAAGACTGTTTTTATTGTTTGTGTTATAACCTGGAAATTCAAAAAGAGAGGTTCCAAGAAAGGGAGGGACACAGCTTGTTGTAAAAAAGCTAGAGGATCAGAAGGGCAGGAGCAATTGGGGAGGGGAAACAAGAGGTGTAAAGGGTGGCAGGCAATCTAGACAACTGTCTCTTGACCTTTGTTGTCCAGGTGAATGTCCATTCTGAGGAATGGAAATTGATGACCTTCAATGCCAACTCGCATGACAGAGTGAAGAAGATCAATGAACATGTCCGGTCTAAGACCAAGGTTCCCGTGCAGGACCAGATTCTTCTCCTGGGCTCGAAGACTCTTAAGCCCATGAGAAAGCTATCATCTTATGGCATTGACAAGGAGACGACCATCCACCTCACCCTGAAGGTGGTGAAGCCCAGTGATGAGGAGTTGAACGTGACTCTGGTGGAGTCGGGTGATGAGGGGCAAAGGTACCTCCTCCAGGTGCGAAGGTCCAGCTCAGTGGCCCAGGTGAAAGAGATGATCAAGGCCAAGACCGCCATATCTCCTAAGAAACAGATCGTGACTTGCAATGGAAAGAAACTGGAAGATGGGAAGACCATGGCAGATTATGGCATCAGAAAGGACAGTTTACTCTTCCTGACATCCCACTGCATTGGGGGTTGACCAGCCTGGGGCGGGGGTGATATGAGGAGCAAAGGAGTTTATTTCCTTTTAGCTCTAACTCACCAACCACATCCATTGATTATTTCCCGAAACTAATGAGAAAGAGAGAAATAGCAGGAGATTTGGGGTGAAGTAGGGAGGGAGACTACAGAATACTTTCCAACTATGATTCTTTGATTCTAACCATTGATTAAGTGGTACGATTGCATATCACATATTACTTACAACAAAATACATTTTTAAGGCACATTAGAGATAGCATTCAAAGCCAGCTTGCTTCTTGGTTCCCTGTGATTTATAGAAAAACTCCTATTTTCTTTCCCATCCAACAAGATAGTGAATTTTAGGTTGAGATTCATGTTTCCCTAATTTATGTTTCCACTTAGTTTAGCCCAGTGCTTCATGTATTATATCACTCAATAATTGTTGAACCAAATTAAATTTCTACTTATAGAGAACAGTGAAATGATTTATTATGAAGTGAATTAATTACTCTGACATGATTACAATCTAATTAATAAAGAACTTAGAAACACAATTCAACTAATTCTCTTCTCCTTACTTAAAGCTATTTGGTATGAAATAAAACCTGGTACTGTGCCTCCTCTTACTCTCTAATTAAACCCAATTAAACTGTTCTTATTTCTGGGGATGATGGTGGGCATGGAAAGCTATTTTTCCTGGAGATCCAGAGATTTCATGTTTCTAGTGGGGGCTCCTTGGGGGCAGATGTGCTTCGGGAGGGAACGGACTTCCTGAAAGGTGGTGGATTGTGGACCAATCTCTGTCGTGTCTTCCTTAGGGTCTAGTGGGTCTTCTCTAGGTTGGAGGTCTCAGTCTGGGTGAGGGGCGTAGGGGCTGGTCTCTGGGTTGACCCCAACACTCTGCCCAGGTTCTGGCTGATAGAGCTCTCTGCTTCCTTCACCACCAGGGGTCTGTTCCTCTCTTGAGAACACCAGACCCTTCCTCCATTTTACTCCCCTCATTTACTCCTCTGTTTCACTGTCCCTCTCTCATGTATCGTTACTGCATGTGTTTTTCTCCCAGCCTGAGACATGTCCACCTTCTTCTCCACTAGTCTAGTCCCTTCTCTTCTTTAAAACTTGCTCAAGAACCACTTCCTGCAGAAGAGTTTCCCATTTTGACCCTCCCCAGCACAACCCACACTTATGGGTGTTTCTTATTACACTTATGGGTCAGGAGCTCTGTGGTGGGCACTAGTCACCTGGCTACGTGGGCACTGGCTTGGACTGATTTCCTGAGATGAGAGACCATGGCTCCTTTGTCTGGCTGGGGTCTCCTGTAAGGTAGAGTCTATGGTCTCCTTGTCAACTTGAGAGACACCTAAAGGCAGACATCACGGGGTCTTCCCTGGTCTCTTCCATCAGACTCGCAGAAAGCTGAAGTTAAGCGTCACGCCATACATCATCTTTCCAGCATATGGACTCTTGAGGGGTGGTTACAGCACCCCCTGAGAATGAAGAAGGTCTTCCACAAATCACGCGTTCTCTTTTCATCAGTTTAGGAGAAAGCCCAAGGGTCATTTCTCCCTCCCTAAATCTGTATAAGTAGAGGATATAGGGATTATCCCCAAGCACAGGAACATTTCCAGACAGGAGGAAGGGATCTCCCCCATTAACCTTGGACTCCCTGAGGACAAACCTTGCAGTTCCTCATACAGAAATGATCAGCCTGAAGGCCAAATTGGTTAACTTTCCAATGGACATTCCCATCCTTGGGCCCTGGGCTAACAGTATCTTCCCTCCCCGACCTACTCACTGTCCAGCTTGCCCTCTCCCCAGACTCCCTAGGAGTCTCCTCGCTGCCCCCTTCACTTCCTTATTCCTGAGGGTGTAGATGAGCGGGTTGAGGGCCGGTGTGCCTACAGTGTAGAAAAGCGAAACGAACTTGCCCTGACCCTGGTTGTAGCTGTGCGTGGGTTGCAGGTAGGTGTAGATGGCTGAGCCGTAGAACAGGCAGACGGCTGTCAGGTGAGACCCACACGTGCCCACCGCTTTCCTCCGGCCCCCGCTGGACCGCAAGCCCCATACAGCGCGGGCCACGGCGCCATACGAGGCCAGGATGACGGCGGACGGCACCAGCAAGATGAGCACGCGGGCGGCGAACATCTGGCCCTCGGTGGCGTTTCGGTGGCCGCCGCAGGCCAGCTTGAGCAGCGCGGGCAGCTCGCAGAAGAAGTGGTCCACCCGGAGGGGCGCGCACAGCGGCCACGCCGCCAAGAGGGCCGTTTGCGCTGCAGAGTTGGTGAGGCCGCCGAGCCAGGAGGCGCCGGCCAGCGCGCGGCAGAGGCGCGGCGAGGCGAGCCCGGTGTAGCGCAGCGGGCGGCACACTGCGGTCGCGCGGTCCAGCGCCATCACGGCCAGGAGGACGCACTCGACCGAGCCCAGCGCCAGGGACGCGCACAGCTGGGCCATGCAGCCGTGGCGCTGCAGCCTCAGCGCCGGGCCGCGGAGGTTCGCCAGCAGCGGCGGCACCACGCTGGTGGTGAAGCCCGCATCCACCAGGGCCAGGTGACAGAGGAAGTAGTACATGGGCGTGTGCAGGCGCGGGTCGCGCACTGCCAGCAGCACGAGCGCCGAGTTGCCCGTCAGAGTCAGGAGGTAGCAGAGAAGGACAAGGGCGAAGAGGACAGGCTGCAGCGAGGGCCAGTCGGAGAAACCCAGCAGGAGGAAGCGCTCCTCTGAGCTGTGGTTGGCCTAAGGAAGGAAAACACTCAGAAAGTTTGGAAGGACGAAAAACAGGAGGGTCTCATTATCCCTTACAAGCAAAGGAAAGCCCGGGCATGCGGGAGTGTGGTGGGGGAAGGGCTGGAAGCACTTACAAAGTATCGACTGTAATCTCGTTTACAGATCTGAACTCTTAGTTTAGGAGGATAGCCATATATTAGTATCCATAGTTGATATATTTTCCAGACTCTATGAGAAGATCGAATCTCCATTTTATAGATGAATGAACTTAGAAAGGCTAAATTGTCCCACGGTCATGGCCGGTGAGTGACTATGTGGGACTTGTACTCAGGCCTGTCTGATTTCCAAATCAGCGCTCTTTCAGCGCTCTCTTGGTTCACACTGTGCTCCTAGGACACAAGGAGAAATCTAATCTGCCTCCTACGTGATAGCCCTTCAGATATTTGAAGACAGATTTCACTCTGACCCTCCTTCCTCTTTCTTTGACAGTGTATAGTGCCTAAAAATAAGTGCAATCCACCCCAGGTTTGGTATAACCAACACTTGGTAGATCAGAACTCTCACCTTCTTTGTTTGAGGTCCTCTACTTCTATTAATACAACCCATTATACTGCTGACTACTGACTACTAATCTGTGGTGAATCTCTCCCTAGGCTGCTTCCGATGTCCATGTTCCTTCTACTTACCATCTAGTGTGATGATCATGATGAACACAGATCGGCCCGTGCATATCAGCCCTTAAATCAAAAGTCATCTGTGTAGAGGAAAGAACACTAAACTAGAGGTCGGGAGACCTGGGTTCCACCTAGCATAGCTGCCTTTGGCCAGTTATTTGATATGGGAAAGTCACTTCATTTCCCTTTGTCTCAGTATTTTCATGTGTAAAAGAAAGAATTTGAACTAGATGACCCCTAAGGTTCCTGTCCTATCCCCCGACTCTAATTTCAATAAATGTTTTTCAAACACATGAAAAGGGGACAGGGAAGCCTTTTAACCCTTGAGAGCAGTGCTGAATCAAATTTCCTGATGGTACAGAAACCATAAAGGTTGATGTGACAGATAAAATTTACGTAGAAATCTTTCTATTGAGTGTTTCCTGAGAGCTATCATTATATAGATAACTTGGTTTAAATATCATATTCATTGCTCTTAATTTAAAAAATCGTAATTTCCTAATTTGTTACTTTTCAGGAGAAAACTCTCTTCCCCCCAACAAAATATCATGTTTATATGGTTTTCTTATTTTATTCTCATTAGGCAGAACAAGTATTAATGTTGAATTCTGGAGTCAGACTGCCCAAGTTTGAGTCCTGGCTCTGCCATTTCCTAGTGCATAGTAGGTGTTTAATAAGTGTTAAATAAACATCCATATTTCACATCAGGAAACAGGATTTTTAGAGAGATCCTACACTAGGTAACAGCAGGAATGGTGGGTAAATTTATATCCCTTTTCATATATTAACTCTGATCTTTACTGACCTGAGAATTAGACAACTCTCCTCTTTTATAGAGTAAGGTAGGAGGGCAACTGAGGTTAAATAACTCGCCCAAGGTCACACTGTTTGTAAATCCTTTCCAAGATTTCAACGCAAATCTGACTAATTCTGAGATCCTTGCTCTTTTTATAAGCCAGGCTCTAATATGCTAGGGACCATGGAGGATGAGAGTACATGCAAAGGCTGACCTTTATTTCTAGATAATTTCATAGCATTGGGGTCATAATAGAGATGAATAAAGTACAAGAGATGGCATTCAGGCTTAACATTCACGGTGCTAACGATATTGAGTTATAAAGAGTCAAATTTTCTAATTCTGTGATGGCATAGACACAGGCCAGTTCAGCCAGGCAAGCCTTCCCGTCCAAACATGCCAAACCCTGGGAACAGGCACACAGTAATCAAATCACACAGACACCACCCTTACTACATGTCCACACAAATTCCCCAATACATAGTTCAGACACAGGTGTACACATATACCCCCCTGCCCATAATTCCTTTCAAGCGTCTGGAAGGCAATTCTATTATAGAAAATATTCTATAATGTGTCCCCAAAACTCCTTTGGTATTCTAGAATGTGCTTCTCATCTTCAAGGCCATTTTTTCCTAGGGCAATGTAATAACAAGCGTACCTTCATGTGTTATTCTCTGGCACTGATATTTAGGCCTTCAGTTTCCAGATGATAAGTTGGTCTCTTGCTTCTGCTCTGGATTCTCTAGGTTTGAAATGGCAGTGGGAGGGATGAAAGAAAGACACAGTTACAAGACTGTTGATTTCTGGAAAGGATGCTTGAGATCAGAGCTAGGCACTTCAGGAAGAAGATGTGGTGTGGGTGCCTTCTTGCTTGTCAGTAGAGGAATGAATAGAATGTCTTTGGACAAGAAGCTGCCTGAGTCCCGTGAAGCATCTGGAGCCAGGCAGAGGAGGTGGTGTCTGTTTCTGGAGAGCCCTGTAAGGGACTGTAGACAAGACAAGGACTTGTCTATAAAGCAGATCAGCTAAATAAAGCTAAAGCAAATCAGCATTAGCCGGAGATGGTAGCAGAAATAGTCTTCCTGATTTTAAAGGCCACAGCAGCTGTAGAGAACAGAGAAGGATGTTGATGGGTCCTTTCACTGGCGAGGAAACGGGAATCAATGTTCCCTGTCACTTAGAAGAAAGGATGGCGCTCTGGGGAATCTATGCCCCACTACCATAATCAGTACCTTGTCTGCAGGTGTCCAGAGAGGAGTCCCCCTGGGTGAGGAAGGGAAAATTCTGGAGGGAAAAGTTCTTAATGGTAGGGTGTTCTTGGCAGTGTGGAGGCCAGAGGCAGCATAATTCCCTCGCACTGTGATTTTTTGTTTTTGTTTTTTAAAGATTGGCACCTGAGCTAACATCTGTTGCCAATCTTCTTTGTTTTTTCCTTCTTCTCCCCAAACCCCGCCCCCAGGACAAAGTTGTACATTCTAGTTGTCAGTGCCTCTGGTTGTGCAACACTGTTATTTCTACTCCTAATTTTTCACTGGTTTAGGATTTCATTCTCGGATTGAGTGATCTTAAGCTAGCTGTTCAACCTTGGTGATTCTCAGTGTCATCATCCGTAAAACATGGAAAACAGCCCTGATCCGTGAGAGATGCTGTAGATTTGGTGATGTCATCCTTAGTGTTGAATGCAGCTCTGTTCATGTCAGCAGCTTTTGCCCCACTACCCCTCCATGTTGCTGCCATCCCTCTGTTCACCCTTTTATTTTCTTTATTCACCCTCTTTGCTCCCTTTTATTCCTGAAAGATTTTTGTCCCTGGCTCACCCTCTCTCTCTCCAGTACTGCTGCTGTCCTATTTCTTGATGAATTCACTGTCCACATCGATTATGCTTCTCTACTCTCTCTTCTCAGTTCCTTCCTCAGTAGGCATCTGGAAATGTATGCTTGTCCTTTACCTTCCTTATGACTTCACTTCTCTCTCTATCCAGCTTAGATTCCCTGGTCAATTGCTATCAGTACTCCCTTTCACACATGCTCTCAACATTCCTGACTCTTTTCACTTTCTTATACTCTTTTGGCTAAATCACTATCTGATTCAAATCCACTTCTAATCCTACCCTCTCTCTACATTTGTTCAGCTGATTGTGGCTGAAGACAAGACCGTAGCCATGCTGAGAAGTTTCACTTTACATTCCTGACCATTAAATTTGTTTTTAAATTTTTTTCAGCTTTATTGAGATATAATTGGCATATAACAGTGTGTAAGTTTAAGGTGTACAGTGTGATGATTTGATACACCTATATATTGCAAAATGTTTACCACACTAAGGTTAGTTAACACAACCTTTATCTCACATAATTACCATTATGTTATTGTTGTCAGTCTAGTGAGGACATTAAATTCTACTCTCATAACAACTTTAAAGTATACAATGCAATATTGTTAACTGTAGTCACCACTGCTGTACATTACATCCCAAGAACTTATTCATTTTATAACTGGAAGTTTGTACCCTCCACCAACATCTCCCCCTTTTCCCCACCCCTCAGCCCCTGGCAACCACCATTCTACTCTGTTTCTATGAGTTCAATGTTTTCAGATTCCACTTAGAAATGAATTCATACGGTAGTTGTCTTTCTCTGCATGACTTATTTGACTTAGCATAATACCCTCAGGATACAGCTATGTTGTAGCAAACGGCAGGATTTCCTTCTTTTTTATGGTTGAATATTAGTCCATTGTAAATATACATGCCACATTTTCTTGAGCCATTTATCTGTCCATGGACACCTAGGTTGTTCCCACGTTGTAGCTATTGTGAATGATCCTGCACTGAACATGGGAGTGCAGATATCTCTTAGAGATAGTGACTTCATCTCCTTCAGGTATATACCCAGAACTGGGATTGCTGGATCATATGGTAGTTCTATTTTTAACTTTTGGAGGAACTTCTATACTGTTTTCCATAGTGCCTGTACCAGTTTACATTCCCACCAACAGTGTACTGGGCTTCCCTTTCCTCCACATCCTCACCAACTCTTGTTTTCTCCTGTTTTTTTTGATGATAGTCATTCTAACAGCTGTGAGGTGATAGCTCATTGTGGTTTTGATCTGCATTTTGCTGATGATTAGTAATGTTGAGCACCTTTCCATGTACTTGTTGGCTATTTGTACGTATTCTTTGAAAACATATCTATTCAAGTCTTTTGTCCATTTTTAAATCAGATTGTTTATTTTTTTTGCTATTGAGTTATATGAGTTCTTTATTTATCTTGGATATTAACCACTTATCAGATATATGGTTTGCAAATATTTTCTCCCATTCTTTATGTTGCCTTTTCATTTTGTTCATTGTTTTGTTTGCTATGTGGAAGCTCTTTAGTTTGATGTAATCCCACTTGTTTATTTTTGCTTTTTTGTTTGTGGTTTTTTTGTCATATCCAAAAAATCATAGCCAAGACCAATGTCAAGGAGTTTTCCCCCCAGTTTTCTTCTACAAGTCTTTTTTTCATTGCGGTCATAATAGTTTACAACATTGTGAAATTTGAGCTGTGTACTATTCTTTGTCAGATTCCATATGACTGTGCCCTTCACCACTTGTGCTCTCCCTGCACCTTACTTCCCCTGGGTAACCACTAAACAGTTCTCTTTGTCCATGAGTTTGTTTATGTTTCACAAATAAGTGAAATCATATAGTGTTTGTCTTTGTCTGGCTTATTTCACTTAACATAATACCCTCAAGGTCCATCCATCTGGTTGCCAGTGGGACAGTAATGTCTTTTTTATGGCTGAGTCGTATTCCATTGTATATATATACCACATCTGCTTTATCCAATCATCGGTTGATAGGCTCTTGGGTTGCTTCCACGTCTTGGCTGTTGTGAATAATGCTTCAATGAACAATAGGGGTGCCTAAGTCTCTTTGTATTGTTGATTTCAAGTTCTTTGGGTAAATACTCAGTAGTGGGATGGTTGGATCATATGGCATTTCTATTTTTATTTTTTTGGGAAATCTCCATACTGTTTTCTATAGTGGTTGCACCAGTTTGCATTCCCCCCAGCAGTGTATGAGGGTCCCCTCTTCTCCACACCCTCTCCAACATTTGTTATTTATTATCTTGGTGATTATAGCCATTCTAACAGGCATAAGGTGATATCTAAGTGTAGATTTGATTTGCATCTTCTTGATGATTAGTGATGTTGAAGATCTTCTCATGTGTTTATTGGCCATCTGTATATCTTCTTTGGAAAAATGTCTGTTCATATTCTCTGCCCATTTTTTGATCAGGTTATTTGTTTTTTTTGTTGTTCAGTTGGGTGAGTTCGTTATCTATTATGGAGATTAATCCCTTGTCAGATATATCACTTGCAAATATTTTCTCCCAATTGGTGGGTTGTCTTTTTATTTTGATCCTAGGTTCTTTTGCTTTGCAGAAGCTCTTTAGTCTGATGAAGTCCCACTTTATTTTTTCTTTTGTTTCCCTTGTCTGAGAAGACCTGGTATTCGAAAAGATTCTTTTCAGTTCGATGTCAAAGATTGTACTACCTATATTATCTTCCAGGAGTTTTATGGTTTCAGGACTTATCTTCAAGTCTTTGATCCATTTTGAATTTATTTTTGTGTATGGTGTGAGATAATGTTCTACTTTCATTAGTTTGCGTGTGGCTGTCCAGTTTTCCCAACATCATTTATTGAAGAGATTTATCTTTTCTCTATTATATGTTCTTGGCACCTTTGTCAAAGATTAGCTGTCTTAGATGTGCAATTTTATTTTTGAGCTGTCAGTTCTGTTCCATTGATCTGTGTGCCTGTTTTTGTACCAGTACCATGCTGTTTTGATCACTATGGCCTTGTAATACATTTTAAAGTCAGAAATTGTGATGCCTCCAGCTTTGTTCTTTTTTCTCAGGATTGCTTTAGCAATTTGGGGTCTTTGGTTGCCCCATACGAATTTTAGGATTCTTTGTTCTATTCCTGTGAAGAATGTCATTGGGATTCTGATTGAGATTGCATTGAATCTGTAGATTGCTTTGGGTGGTATGGACGTTTTAACTATGTTTATTCTTCCAATTCATGTGCATGGAATCTCTTTCCTTCTCTTTATTTAATCATCTATTTCTCTCCATAATGTCTAATAGTTTTCATTGTATAAGTCCTTCACCTCCTTGGTTAAATTTATTCCCAGGCATTTTATTCTTTTTTTTTTTTGCGATTGTAAATTGAATTGTATTCTTGAGTTCTCTTTCTGTCAGTTCGTTATTAGAGTATTGAAATGCAACTGGTTTTTGTAAGTTGATGTTGTACCCTGAACCTTTACTGTAGTTGTTCTTTATTTCTAATAGTTTCCCAATGGATTCTTTAGAGTTTTCTATATGTAAGATCATGTCATCTGCAAACAGTGAGAATTTCACTTCTTCACTCCCTATTTAGATTCCTTTTATTCCTTTCTCTTGCCTAATTGCTCTGGCCCAAACCTCCAGCACTATGTTGAATAAGAGTGGTGACAGCGGGCATCCTTTTCTTGTTCCTGTTTTCAGGGGGATGGCGCTCAGTTTTTCCCCATGAGTATGATGTTGGCTGTGAGTTTGTCATATATAGCCTTTATTATGTTAAGGTCATTTCCTTTTATCCTCGTTTTGTTAAGAATTTTTATCATATATATATAGCCTTTATTATGTTAAGGTAATTTCCTTTTATCCTCATTTTGTTAAGAATTTTTATCATAAATGGCTGTTGGAGCTTGTCAAATGGTTTTTCTGCATCTATTGAGGTGATCATGTGGTTTTTATTCCTCATTTTGTTAATGTGGTGTATCACATTGACTGATTTGCCGATGTTGAGCCATACCTGTGTCCCTGGTATAAATCCCACTTGATCATGATGCATGATCTTTTTGGTGTATTGCTGTATTCGGGTTGCCATTATTTTGTTGAGGATTTTTGCATCTATGTTCATCAGCAATATTGACCTGTAGTTTTCCTTTTTGTGTTGTCTTTGTCAGGCTTTGGTATCAGAGTGATATTGGCCTCGTAGAATATGTTAGGAGCATTCTATCTTCCCTAAGTTTTTGGAATAGCTTGGGAAGGGTAGGCATTAAATCCACTCTGAAGGTTTGGTAGAATTCTCCAGGGAAGCCATCTGGTCCTGAGCTTTTGTATTTTGGGATGCTTTTGATTACTGCTTCAATCTCTTCACTTGTGATTGGTCTATTCAGATTATCTATTTCTTCTTGCTTCAGCTTTGGGAGGTTGTAAGAGTCTGAGAATTTATCCATTTCCTCTAGATTGTCCATTTTGTTGGCATATAGCTTTTCATAGTATTCTCTTATAATCTGTTGTATTTCTGTGATATCCATTGTTATTTCTCCTCTTTCATTTCTAATTTTA
>NC_060281.1:35047465-35089869 GCF_021613505.1 Equus quagga
CTCCCTTAATCACTGCCAGGCAGAAACTTGGATGATCCTCATGGAAATTGTCTCCATAAGAAACCAAACTATCACTGAATTTGTCCTCCTTGGTTTCTCTGACGTAGCTGAGCTGCATCTCCTTTTCTTTATTGTGTTCACTCTCATCTACACCTCCATCATCATAGGGAATATGCTAATCATTGTGGCAGTGGTTAGCTCCCCGAGACTCCACACACCCATGTATTTCTTCCTGGTTAATCTGTCCTTCCTGGAGATCCTCTATACCTCCACAGTGGTGCCAAAAATGTTGGAGGGCTTCTTGTGGGAGGCAGCCATCTCTGTGGCTGGTTGCTTGCTCCAGTTCTTTATCTTTGGTTCTCTAGCCACAGCTGAATGTGTCCTGCTGGCTGTCATGGCATATGATCGCTACCTGGCAATCTGCCACCCACTCCACTACCCACTCCTAATGAGACCCAGATGGTGCTTGGGGCTGGTGGTCATAGCCTGGCTCTCTGGCTTCATGTTAGATGGATTGGCTGTGGCCCTGATAGCCCAGCTGAGATTCTGTGGCCCCAATCACATTGACCATTTTTACTGCGACTTTATGCCTTTGATGGGCCTGGCCTGCTCAGATCCCAGCATAGCCCAGATGGCAACATTCATTCTCTCTGTGGTCTGCCTCACTGTTCCCTTTGGACTGATTCTCACATCTTATGCACGGATTGTGGTAGCTGTGCTGAGAGTTCCTGCTGGGGCCAGTAGGCGAAAGGCTTTCTCCACATGCTCCTCCCACTTAGCTGTAGTGTCCACATTCTATGGAACTCTTATAGCCTTGTACATTGCACCCTCTGCTGTCCACTCCCAGATCTTCTCCAAGGTCTTTGCCCTACTCTACACTGTGTTCACCCCTCTCTTCAATCCTGTCATCTACACCCTGAGGAATAAGGAAGTTCATCAGGCGCTACGGAGGATTCTATACATAAGCAAACGGAAACACTTAATTGAAGGAGGATGGTGGTGAGGATTTTATTTGGACTTTGCCTATCTCCATTGGGATGTCTGCCAGGATACGTTGGGGAGGAATGACTTTGTTCTCTTCTGATGCTCCCCTCTGTGAAGTGTTCTATTGTTACTCTAAAAATGAGGATAAAAGAGTAACAATCAAGTGCTAACAAAAAATTTTACTTTTATCCTTTATTACTGTTTTATTAAGTAGGCAATGGATATTAATATAGAAATAGATAAGCAAAAATAGCAGCACAATACAAAACCTGGGAATAGTGTATTGTGTGTGTGAATGTATATATATATAGTTCATTTATGGATGTATGTAATCTGGTTTTCCGCTGAATATTATGTCTTGAGCATCTTTCTGTTTCAAGAAGTATGTACTAATTTATTCTTCTGGGCTTTTTAGTATGGTTAAACATGATTTATTTAAATGATCTCCTATTGTGGGAATTTTGGGTTGCATTCAGTTCTTTCACCATACAAACATAGTTTACATCCAGATATTCCTATAATAAGTTCTTAGGAATTGAATTGCCAGATCTAAAGATATGCATATTAAAAAAGTTTAAAACTGAATGAGTTTTATTTATTTTTAGCTTTTGTATAACATTTCAAATATACACAAAAGTAGAGAGAATATATAAACCCCCATGCTGCCATCATCTGGCTTCAATATCAACATTGCCAATGCTGTCTCAACTACCCACAACTCCTATTTTTCTGGAAAATTTTAGGGCAAATTCAAGATGTGTAAGTTGTGTAAGTATGTGTTCCATAGGCAAGTATTTAGTATAGTCTCTGACTGATAAAGACATTTTTAAAAAACATGCCAACCCTGCCATTATGATACTTAAGACAATTATCAATATTTCCTCAATGTCATCTAATGTATAAGCCATGTTCACATTTCTCCAATTATCTTTAAGTATATTCTTAAAATTAGGATGCAAATGGGGTTCGCATAATGTATCTTGTTATGTTTCTTAGTGCCTTACTTCACTCTTCCCCTCTTTGTTTCACATCACTGAGTTATTGAAGAAATTGGGTTATCTGTCCTGTAGAATGTTCCATATGCTAAATTAAACTTATTGCTTACTTATGGTTTTAACTTTTATTCCTGGGTCTTGTATTTGTTATAAACTCATTTTCTGTCCATCTCAGGCTATCAATAGTGATGCTATAGCTGGGAATGCCTGGGGCACTCACCTGGGCTGGCACTTCTTGTGGTGAGCCCTCACAGACATTTCTCTGACCCGAGACAATGTTATGGGTAGACTGGCCCTTGTGGTTCTTATTATGATGGCAAGATGACCTCAGCTATACACATAAGGAAACTATGAAAAAGCAAAATTTATTACTCATCTCCTAGAGGATATATGGGATGTCTGGAGCACGCAGAGAGGTTTTGGGTAGAGAGAGAGAGAGTATGGACCTGGAGCTCTCCCTTTGTTGGGGCTGAGGATGAGGGGCCTAGGATATTGTGGATTCACTCTTTGTTGGCCTTAAAACATAAGAGTGGGAATTAAAGCTTGAGAAGGGAATAGCCAATAGCCAGGCCACTTACACAGTCAGTTATCTAGGTCACCCAGGGCATTCTAAAGGAAGAACTTAATGGGTGGGATGGCCTGGCTCTTTATCTAGTTGTGTAGTTGGATATATATTTCAAGATGGATGTCTTTGAAACGGATGCCTTGGCAATCAAAAGCAAATACCACACACTTACATTACAATAAACAATGCTAATTGTCAGGCATACCACAAAACTGATGTCGAGTTAGAAGCTTGATTAGATCTTTGTTATCTGTTTAACAGAGTATTCCAAAGTTGAATTAATCATCAACTTTCATCATGGATGCTAAAAATATTAGGTTAAAGGTTGATTGGGACTGTTGCCACCTGAACCCACTGGTCAATAATATAAACAACATCACTAACAGTGGGACAAGCAAATATTGTCTGCTTCGTGAGATGATGCAATAGAAATAGTGTTTTTCTAGCAGACATTTCAAATTATGGAAGGTCATCATGAACTTGAGTAAGCTTGGTTTTATGCTTTGGTAATATGGATTTGTGGAAAATGCAAGGTGCTTTGGAAGCCTCTCTAGCATGACATGGCTCACCTTCCAAATTCTCTCTTGCTGGTGGACATAGTCAGGGCTTGGCTTTAGGCTGTGTTAGGTCAGGTCAAGAGGAGGCCTTACTCAAGGATGTGGTTATTACTCTTAAGGCTTAGACGTTGTGTCCAGTTGATGACAGGGCTATTAATGAGGTGTTGATGAAATTTCCCCACTTTAGCAGAGCCAGAACAACTCCCTTGCCTGGTACCGCTCTTCCTCAGCCCTGCTCAACTTCTAGGGTCTGTTTCATTTCAATCCGTAGCAGCTTCTCTCTGAAGTCTCAAATGGTCTTTCCCTTTACATGTGAAATCTGATTGTCAGTCACAGCTCACAGACCCCTCCCCACCTTCAAATGTGTCTTGGGTCTCCACTACACAGAGAAATCTCTCCTCTCTGATGTTCTGTCGTACAGTTTTCAGTTGCTTAGGTGCCCCAAATTTTGATTTCTGCTTTCTCAGATCAATGGGATTGCCCATCTGTTGACTCACTACCCCAGGAGTTTTCCATGTAAAATTCAAAACCGGCCCTCGTACACAGGGGACAAAGAGAGACCAATGAAAGAGGCAGACCACTCCACATTGGCAGGTGGCAGTTTCAATAAGCATCAGAATCTACGTATGAGGCTTATCTTGGGTATCCACAAAACAAGTGGAGTCCACACCCACCTGCCAGAATCGTAAAAGCTTATATAGAGGCCTAAGGGGTTCATTCATGTACATAGTTCCGATGATCTCAACAACACTTTACTCTCTCCAGGCTGTGTCCTTGACAGCTCCTAGTGTGGACAGAACAGTGGTCGGAATGTACATTCCAGGGACAGGGGTTGGGGTAACGAGCATCTAATTGCCTGGGTCCAGCTTGTGAATCAAACAGCAGTCACATCCTCTCAATGACCTTCTCCAACACCACATTCTGTGCTTGAAATTCATTTATTTTGGCTATAGTCAGAACGCTGTCCCCAGGTAGAAAGCCTGGTGATTATGTCTCACCTTGTGAGCTTCTCTTTTAGGGATCACAGTCACATATTACCTGCTGTCCACTGCCCGAACAATTGACCCGTGTATTTTGTCTTGTTTTATAGTTATTTATGATGGAGGAGAGTCCACCACCAGTTAGTCGATCATGTCCAGAAGTAGACGTGTTTCATATTTTGAAAAATGGTTTTCTGATGGGAAATGCCTAATTAGACTGTTATTATAAGAAGTTCATCTAAGGTTTTCTTTGATGAAGGCTGACCATCCTCTTTAATACTTCTCACAACTCCTTCTTTATGGTAGGTGCTCAATATATACTTTCAGAATTGGATTAAATTATACTGAATTACGATGAGAAAAATGAGTGGGGATAATTGTGTTGGTGACGATGGTGGACAGGTATGAGAAGTGCTTAGTGATACTTATTGTCAAGTCCTTGTTCCAAAACCCCAGGTCGCCACCGTGATACTTTATAAATACCACCCAAAGTCACAAGATGCATGGCCGTGTGTGTGTGTGTGTGTGTGTGTGTGTGTATACATATATAAATATATACATATATTCAAAACACATAAGTTTGTCTTATCTTGCCCTGGGCCAAGGTATTATAAACTAGTAACATCAGTTAAACATCTGTATTTACAACAATTTTCACCCGAAAGACCCCAGAAAGGGAGTTCTTGTGTTCCTTCTCAGAAACCAGTTTTTATGGGGAAAATCTTTGTATCCATTTGCTTTCCTTTATCTTCACTTGTTATTCCCAGGCCAGTTAAATTTGGGCTTCAGTTCCTGTCCTCAAAAATCCTATAATATATCTTCTAATGAGGCACTGAATGAACTTGGTATTACATCTTAACCTGCTACTGATGCCCTAGATTATTGTTACTGTCACTGGGTTCCTGACCGCTTATTGGAATTTTGACCTCTGTTGCTCACCTCTACAGCACACAGAGGCTGGCTTCCCTTAGATACATCATTGTGAACGGCATCCAGTATTCAGCTGAAGGATGGACATTCAGAGAAAGAGAAAAATGTTTATATTCACTGGATCCTGGGGAATAGGAAAGACTGCTTCTAGGACCTGGGGAAATATCAACTTGGATTATCCAGTCTATATAGAAGTCCACCTTATCCACAGCGGATGTGTTCCAAGACCCCCCAGTGGATGCCTGATAGCATGGATAGTACTGAACCCTATATATGTTATGTTTTTTCCTATACATACACACCTATGATAAAGTTTAATTTATAAATTAGGCACCATGAGAGATTAACATCTAATAATAAATGAGAACAATTACAGTAATGTACTGTAATAAAAATTATGTGAATGTGGTCTCTGTCTCTCTCAAAATGTCTTATTGTATGTATTGTACTCAGGGTAGCATATAGACTGTGGATACGCTGGACAAAGGGATGATTGATGTCCTGGGTGGGATGGAGTGGGAACAGTGTATAATTTAAAACTTAGGAATTGTTTATTTCTGGATTGTTGATTATCCATTTATTATTTTTGGACCTTGGTGACTGGGGGTAAATTAAACCGCAGAAAGTGAAACTGCAGATAAAGAGGGACTACTGTAATCATTCATTTGAAAATAATTTTCTGAACACGCGCTGTATGAACTCGTTAGATTAGAACTGGAAAGAAAGCATTAACTTCTAAATGATCCAGCAAGACAGTCTGGGCTGTGCATAGGTCAGATGCAGATGCTGAGCAGAGAATCCAGTCTGAGAGTCTCAGGGGTCCTCATACTAAGTCAGAGCTCTGTCTAATCCAACTACATAGTTCTCTTGAATAGAATTAATCATCAGGTATTTAATCCAACCATATAATGTACAATGTACAATAACATAAAGTGTAGGAAGTGGTCCAAGTAAACACAATACGTAGTCATTGCTTTGACATAATATATGGTATGTATGTATATATATATATATATATATATATATATATAAAGAAAAACAGGACATGTCATAGTGACTGAACTAGTTATAGTTCACTGTCTTTATAATGCAATGCAATAAATTCTTTCTCTGCATCGCCCTGTGACAACCTATATCTGAAAGAAGAATCCCTTTATTGAGTGATGCAAAGACCATTTTAATTTTGAGAACAAAATTAGTAAATAAAACACAAGAAATTTTTTTTTGTTCCATTACAAAACAGAGTATTTAAAAAATCCTCCTACTTTTAACTATTTTCCAATTCTCAACCATAGGTATCAGAACATCCCCAGAAATTCTCAATCATAGCACAAATATAAAAAAATCCTGTGGGGTCGGCCCCGTGGCAAAATGGTTAAGTCCACAAGCTCTGCTTCGACAGCTGGATTTCGTAGGTTCCGATTCTGGGCAGGGACATGGCACCACTCATCAAGCCATGCTGAGGCGGTGTCCCACACAGCAGAAGTAGAAGGACCTACAACTAGAATATACAACTATGTACTGAGGGGCTTTAGGGAGAAGAAGAAGAAAAAGAAACAAACAAAAAGAAGATCGGCAACAGAAGTTAGCTCAGGTGCCAATCTTTAAAAAACAATCCTGAAAAATGAGGAATTAAAAGAGGAAAGTCCATTTAAACAAGTTTCCACTCTTACTTATGGTGAAGGTACTGGTGGTATTGACGGGGATAGTACTGAAGATGGTAATTTGTATAGTGACTCTGATGACAACAGAGATCATATCAGTTATAATAAAGCTAAATGTGAGGATCTTCATTATTAAACCATTGATAGAAATGGCAGTGGTTATGAAAATGGCAGTAGTGATGGCTATAGATGATCAAATTTCCATAATATTAGTGTTAGAAGGCAAACACTAATCAACACTTTTTCAGAATTCTTCTTCATCAGCTGTACATGATTTTCAGCCCTGCTCATTGAGAGCATCCCCACTGATTCCCTGACCCCAAATCAGGGGATACTGATCAGTGTTGGAGTGGTCTGATAATGAAGTATGTTTGTGGTCAGTATTACACTCAAAGAACTTTCTGGAAACTGAAGGTTTGGGGGTAGTTTGAACAATAAGTAATCGCTCCATATAACTCTGCCTAGAAATCTAGACTCTTTTAAAGCAGCAATATTCCTTAACTTGTTAAAGATATTCAGAAAGCCATGTCAGGACCATTATAAGGAAAATCTTTGGGAGACTTAGTAAGCTTGGTCTCTCAGAGCAGAGCCCACAGATTCATTAGCAGAAACAGATTGTTACTAGCTCTCTTACAAACCAGGGATGGCTTTCACTCATATTTCCCTTTTCTTTACCACTAATCTTTTTTATTCTTTTTGCTTATATCTCCTTTCTCCCCTCCTTTCCTCCATTATTTTCTTCCTCCTGCTTATTTCTTCTTTTCCCATTTCTTCTCCACACTTTCTTCCCGTTTCTCTCTCTCTCACTCCCTTCCATGAAGTGGTCAACCTCTACTCTCACCCAAATGCATGTAACACTCTTTTCTCACCATTACCTTTTTATTACATACACATTTTTGGCTCTGAAATAGCCTGATGGGATATGATGGGAAATCCAGCTACACTCATGGGCTGTGTAAAATAAAAAGGCCTGGGAATGGGAGACATGATCCTGATTGGGGAGATGGAGACTTCAGGTCAGTCAGTCCTCAGGGAGTTATTTCACTCCCTTTATGGGCATGACTTTTAGTGGGTGCTCTGAGGGGGCTGAGGCTGTGTGGATCAAGGAAGCTTAGAGTCATAATAACTTTAATCAGATCCTTGGTTTAACAGTCCAGTATTTTCTATCTTATATTGATAGCAAGGTTATAATAAAAGGATCTAGTTGATTTCCATCACATTTTCCTTTACTTCAAATCCCAAGCTTCCCCCATAATCCTCTGGGGTCTACCATCTGGCAGCCCACACACATCACATTACAGTTTGGGGTGGGGCATTCATGGACAGGACATGGCCTCTGGCCACCTAGAGGTTGCTTTCTGGCTGGCAAGACAAGAGGTCCATACAGAAAAACCACTGGTTCAACACAGAAGGCTGAGTATGCTGAATGTCAGATGAGTGTTCTAGAGCATTGCTACTCAGAGTATTGTCTGTGGACCAGTGCCTGTCTGTGAACTGTTTGTTACCAGTTTGTGATGGGTAAACATGTAAATTAAGAGAAAGCATTTGGAAACTTTTATAGCAATTTGACATGGCTACAGCATCCAAGCCTGTGATGAGTGGACTCATTTTATTGACCAAAAGAATGAAAAAAACCCCTGGTCCTTCTCCATAGATAGTTTGAGAAGCACTGGTCTAGAGAATAAGTGTTATGTGGAGTCGGTTGGTCAAGGATGGCTTCATGGGGGACGGAGGTGGTGTAAGATGAGTAGAAATAATTAACTATGGAGAGAGGAGAAGCAAGGAAGGTATTCAAGGCAGGAAGAATCATGAGAGAAAACTCTCAAAGGGAACTGGACTTACTTGATGATGGTAAATAGACCAGTCTGCCTAGCTAGCTTGGGTCACCTTAGACAACAGAGGTGGTTACAAAAACCGGTGTTAGGCAAGTTGAATGAACTACATGGCCCAAGTCTACCTTTGAAACTAGCCTCATCATCTGTGACACTTTGTTCTGTGGGCCATGTGCAGCCATTCTAGAATTGTGAGAGTAAAATGGATCATATGTATGTAGGATATAGGGGAAGTGGACGTAAGTTGGTTGAAGGGTGGTAGTTCAAAAAGAAGCGTTAGACAAGTTGAAGAATGACTATCTGAAATTTGTCTTTTAGAGTGTCATGCTACAGAGCCTACAGGGAAAAATAGCTGTGGATAGTTAAGCAAGAAAGTTTTGATCTTCTCATTGATCCAATAGGATTCCTATTTCCTAAACCTGAGCTGATGTCACAGCTGGAGCTAGGTGAGGAGCCATGTATTCTCCAAGCCCCAAGACCTCCTGATCTGGGGCTTAATCCTACCTTTTCTGCAGGTGAGAGGGCTGGGTGCAAAGTATGGTAATGAAGCAGAAGGGAAGGTTTCAATATTTGGGCAAGGGATTGGATGAGGGGGAAATCAAACTTACTCTTTATTTTGTTTTCCTTTGTCATACATCCCCTTACCAATCTACTCATCCAATTGTTAATTTGGGGGAAATTCAACTTTGCCAACTGCACCCTTTTGTCTTTTGTTGTTCCCAGCGTCAGTCCCTGCTCTCAAATGTATTTGCCACGTATACTTTCTCACCCTGGAATTGTCATTCTTCTTCAGTCCCCATGCTGCCCCTTGTGGCTTCTCATCTGCTGGGTTTATATGCAACTTATAGCTATCTCTGAGTTCTTTAAAAGAGATGCATCTGTGAATACCTCAAAGCCCTAACATGCATATCTCATGTGTTCTAATGCTTGCTCTGTTCATTTAGCAAGTATTTATGGAATGTAGTGTGTGCAGGAGTTGTGCACTTCCTGAGCCCCACCCGCATGACCTGATAAAGATGTCATTTGAAGTGTGAAGTAGATTTAGATTTGTTCCAGAAGTATAAGGGAGATGCAATGAGTTCTCCTCTCCCTTCTAGGTAGCCTTGTAAATTTGTGAAAAATAAAACATTTTTCTGATTCCAAATGTGATGCTGCTCATTGTATAAAAGTTGCAAATACAAAATGTTTAAAAATATGCATAATTCCATTGCCCTGATAAACCTTCTCTTTACATTTTGGTGTATTACTCACAGACCTTACAAAAATTAGTTTAATATAGGTCTAGAGACAAATGGCCATCTTTTTTATGTATCCCAAAGTATCTCTGAGAATGAGAATGTCAGAGTGACAGGAGGTACAGTGGAACTGCAGTCAAGTTCCAAGGCTCTTTTAATCAACCTGTTTACCAAGATCAGCTCTCACTTTTTTTTTTTTTTGGACAATATTGGCCAGTGATATTTTCATGCTCACTTAATCTTGGGGCCATCTGGTGATATTCCCAACATATTCTAATCCATATGTTTTTGACACATTGGAGATTTTTAAAGCCCAATATGTTACCTTGGATTGAGTGTTGGGAGAAGTCTGGGGAAAAGTTCTTTCTGTCCTGAGAATATGGAATGAGAAAGGCCTGGTGTTGTCATTGGCAGGTGATGTGGTGACATGGCTTGGGGACAGCAGCAGGTACACTCTGGTGTCTTCAGCACTTCTTGGCTCCCACTGGTCACTGGCAGTACTGTGGCAGGCTCACTGATTTGTCACACGTCTGAGACCATGTTGAGTGAGTGGTAAATATACAGATTATCCTCTTGTATGGTATGTGTGGATGCATGAATCATTTTGTGCACGTTTTTGTGCCTCATGCTCAGGAAGAAGTCATGCATATGATGAATTCTTATTTTTAAACATATAAAAACTGTTCCACAGCCATCCCCTAGCGTTATCGTTGCCCACTAGCCAACGGAGAGAACTCTATGTCTCTCATCATTATTTACGGAGGTCATCTGTATATGCATGTCTATTGATGTATATATGTGTTTATAATTGTATAGTTATATGTGTGTTTCTGTCTCATTTTTGTTTTGGATTCCCAGAGCTCATGCGTAGGTTTACAAGAACCCAAGACCAAATTATACACATTAGATGTAGTAAATGGAGCCACCTTCCCAGTCTTCATACTAATGGAAGGGGACAATTGCAGATAGCCCAAGACATAGATAAGATGGTGAAAAATTAAAAAAGTAATTTTTATTTGGCTTTGGAATATGGTTCATTACTATGTTTAAAGCAAACTTACCACATCAGCCCACAGGTTTTTTTTTTGGTTTTTGTTTGTTTGGGTTTTTTAAAACATATCTTATCTCAACATGTTTCAGAATCAAAATAATAGCAAATACTTTTGCAGTGTTTACTATCTACTAAGAATTGTTTAAAGAACTTTAAGTATATTAACTCATTTTAGATTTGCAACTTTTTATGAGTTAGATACTATTATTTTCATCTCTATGATGACAATAGAAACCGTACAGAAACTTCATGAGACACTGAAGCACAGAGTGGGTAAAATACTTTCTTAAGGTCATAGAGCTAGTCAGTGGTGGAACTGGGATATGAACAGTCTGACTCCAGAACTCGTGCTGTCATCTTCTAAGATATATTGCCTCTCCCCTCGTTAAACATGAGCTAAAGCTGACTGCGATGTTAGCGCTTAGGGAAGAATATTCCATGGAAAAATATTTCTTCCAAGTTCAAATTAGATTCGTTACCTGCTTTTTATGATTGTTTCATCTGTTGACTTCAGAATCATTTTTTGTATCCTATGGTCCAGTGGGACCTTGGACCTAGGAGGAAAGACCTTGTAAATTAAAAGATGAAATCATCTCCTAGTATGTAGGAAATGTGTGAGGCAGCTTTAATGAAGATGGGCCCACATGTGGAAATCAGACCGTTTTCCAGTAGCTCCTCTGTTAGGGTGTCATTTGGTGAAGATTTGACACTTTTAAAAGTATTGGTCCCAAGATATCAGCTATGCTAGCACTCATGTAGAAGGAAAAACAAATTCCAGAGCCATATAGTAAACATTGTACATCAGCTTCTGGTTTGGGATCTCTTCATTACTGCTTCTGACCATGGTGATCTGGAGAATTGCATCAACTTTCTATGGTTTGTGTGTGGGTCCATCAATTCCCGGATTTTATGTGGTGGTCTGAATCTTTAGCTGTCGTCTCCTTACCACCCCACACCCTAGGCCACTCCACCCATCCAAAGCCAGTGTCCTGTGTCCTGGAAATGTAAACTTATTCTACGCTCTAAAGTCATAGAATGTTAAAGCTAAAATGGACCTTAGAAACAATTCTTTTCAAACAAAGTGTTTTGTTGAGGTGTACCTTACATACCATAAAATTCAGCCATTTTAAGTGTACAATTCAATGACTTTCAGTAAATTGAAAGAGTTGTAAATCATTACCACAATCTAATTTTAGAATATTTCCATCACCCCCAAAAGATCCCTTGTGATCATTTGTAGTCACTCTCCATTCCCACTCCCAGCCCCACGCAACTATTTCACTTTCTGTTTCTATAGATTTGCCTTTTCTGGACAGTTCATAAAGACAGAATGGTATCTTTTAAAAAACTGCCAAACCGTTTTCATAGTAGCTGCATCATTTTACATTTTCACCAGCAATGTATGAGAGTTCTAGTTTCTCCACATTCTTACCAACCACTTGTTATGTGGTATGAAGTGGTTTTAGTTTTATTTAGATCTTCTTTAATTTTTCACTGTGGTTTTAGTTTTCATTTTCCTAATGACTAATGGAGCTGAGTATTTTCCATGTGCTTGTTAGCTATTTGCATATCTTCTTTGGCAAAGTGTGTATTCAAATCTTTTGCCCATTTTAGAACTGGGTTATTGGTATTATTGAGTTGTAAGAGTTCTTTATGTATTCTGAGTCCAAATCCCTAATCAAATACGTGACTTCTAAACATATTTTTGCCCAGTCTTTGGCTTGTCTTTTCACCTTTTTAATGGTGTCTTTTGAAGTGCAAAAGATTTTAATTGTGATGATTGAATTTATTAATTTTGGTTTTTTTTCATTTCATGCTTTTGGTGTCATATCTAAGAAATCTTTACCTAAACTGGGCCATAATTCTTTACCTAAATTAAGGTCCTGTAGACGAAACTAAGATCTCATATATTTTCCTGTGAAAGTTTTAGTTTTAGCTCTTATATTTAGGTCTGATATCCATTTTAAGTAAATTTTTATGTGTGATGTGAGGTAAGGGTCTAAATTCATCTTTTTCTATGTGGATATCCAATTGTCCTAATAGCATTTGTTGAAAGGACTATCTTATTCCAATTGAACGATCTTGGCACTTTTGCCAAAAATCAGTTGACCAGAAATGTCAGGATTTATTTCTGGACTCTCATTTCTGTTCCTTTGATCTATATGTGTATCCTTAAGCTACTGCCACACTGTCTTGATTACTGTAGCATTACAGTAAATTTTGAAATTGGGAAGTGGAAGTTCTTCAACTTTGTTCTTTTCCAAAATTGTATGACTATTCTTGGTTCTTTGCATTCCATATAAGCTTTAAGATTAGCTTGTCAATTTCTGCAAAAAAACCTGCTGGGATTTTCATAGGGGTTGCCATCTTAATAATGAATTGTTCAATCCATGGACATGGAATGTCTCTCCAATTATCTTTAATAAGTCAGATAAACAGATCTTTAATTTCTCTCAGCAGTGTTTTGTAGTTTTCAGTGTGCAACTTTTGTACTTATTCTTTTTGATGTTATTGTGGTTAGAACTGTCTTACTTTTATTTTCAGTTTGGTCATTGTCAGCGTATACGAACACCATTCGTTTTTGCATGTTGATCTTATATTCTGTGAGCTTGCTGAACTCATTTATTAGTTTGTAGTTATTTTTGAGCATTTTGTAAGATTTTCTACTTACAGAACTATGTCATCAGTGAAAAAAAGGCAATTTTTTCCACAGGATACTTTTTCTCTCTTTTTCTCCCCTGGTCATACTGCTGGAAACTCCATGCTGAATGGAAGTGGTGGGAGCGAACAGGCTCACCATCCACACCTCAAGTTAAGGAGAAAATATGATTTTCACCATGAAATGTGGTCTTGGTTATAGGTTTTTTTTAGATGTCCTTTATCAGGTTGATGTTGTTCTCTTCTATTCCTACTTTGATGAGAGTTTTAGGACACGAATGGATATTGGATTTTGTCAAATGCTTTTCTACCTCTGTTGAGGTGATCATGTGATTTTTGTCCCTTATTTTATTCATATGGTATATTACGATATTGATGGTTGGATGTTAAACCAACTTTCCATTCCTAGGATAAATCCCACTTGGCCATGGTGTATAATCTTTTCTCTACATTGTCGGATTTGGTTTGCTGATTTTTTGTTGAGGATCTTGGCATGCATATTCATGAGGGATGTTGGGATTTAGTTTTCTTTTCTTGTGATGTTTTGTGGCTTTGGTATCAGGATAATACTGGCCTTATAGAAAAGTTTGGGCATGTTTTCTCCTACTCTCAGTTGTGGAAGAATTTGTGAAGGATTTTCTCTTTACATATTCGATACTATTGACCAATGAAGTCACCTGGGCCCGGGCTTTTTTTTGGGGGAAAATATAAAATTATGAATTTGATTTCTGTATTTATTATACTTCTAGTCAGAATTTCTATTTCTTCTTGAGTTAGTTTCTGTAATTTGTGTCTTTTTAGGAATTTGCCCGTTTAAATTGGTCTATTTTTCTAAATCGTTGGCATAAAGTTATTCATAACAGTCCCTAATAATCCTTTCAATTTCTGTAGTGTTGATGGTGATGTTACCTTTTTCATTCATCATTTTAGTAATTTGTACTTTGTCAGATTTTTCTTACTTAGTTTAGCCAAAGAGTTGGAAATTTTGTTGACCTTTTCAAAGAGCTAACTTTTATGTTAATTGCTTTTCTTTATTGTTTTTCTATTTCATTGATTTCTCCTCCAATCTTTATTATTTCTGTCCTTTATCTTGCCTTGGGTTTAATTTGCTCTTCTTTTTCTAGATTCATAAGGTGGGAGCTTATGTTATTAAATAGGAGTTTTTTCCTAATATAGGCATCCACAGCTATCATTTTACCTCTAAGAACTCTTTAGCTGCATCCATAAATTTTGATATGCTGTGTATTCATTTTTATTCACTTCAAAATAGCCTCTATCTCTCTTGTGATTTCCTCTTTGACTGGTGGCCACTTAATTATTTTCTTAATGGTTACCATAGGGAGTATAAGTAACTTACCAAACTTAAAACAATGTAGTTCGAACAGGTAGAAACTTAGCTTCAATGGCATATATTGACTCTGCTCCTGTCCACCTCCATGCCCCCCCTTTTATGTTGTTATTGTCACAAATTAAATATACATTGTGTATATAGAGTCACAATGATTGTTTTAGGCTTTTTCATTTTAAATCATATAGAATACAAAAAGAAGAGTTAGGAACAAAAAATACAATCGTACTTGCTTTTATATTTATCTATGTTGTTACCTTTACCAGAGATCTTTATTTTTTCATATAGCTTCAGGTTACCTTCTAGTGTTCTTTCATTTCAGCCTCAAGAACTCCCTATAGCATTTCTTATGAGCAGGTCTACTAGCTACAAACTCCTTTAGTTTTTGTTTATTCGAGAATGTCTTCATTTCTCCATCATTTTTGAAGGATAATTTTGCCAGATGTAGACTACTTGGTTCACAGTTTCTTTCTTTCAGCACTTTAAATATGTCACCCTACTGCCTTCTGGTCTCCATGATTTCTCACGAAAAATTGGTTGTTAATTCTATGATGATCTTTCGTATTTGATGTCACTTTTCTCTTGCAGCTTTCATGATGGTTCTTTGTCTTTGACTTTTGACAGTTTGATTATAACGCATGTCAGTGTCAATCTCTGAATTTATTCTGTTGGAGTTCATTTAACCTATTGGATGCATAGATTCATATATTTCATCAAATATGGGAAGTTTTCAGCCATTATTTCTTCAAATATTTCTTTTTCTTTCTCTTTCTCTTCTCCTGTTCCTTTCCTTATGAATATATTTGTATGCTTGATGGGGTTCCACATTTCTCTGAGGCTGTGATCGTTTTTAAATTTTTCTTATTGTTCTTCAAATTGGATACTTTTTTTTGATCTATCTTCACATTTGCTTATTATTTGTTATGCCAGCTCAAGTCTGCTGTTCTTTTTTTTTCCTTTCAGTTACTGTACTTTTCAACTCCAGAATTTCCATTTGGCCTGCTTTTGGTAGTTTTCAGCTGTTTATTGATATTCTATATTTGATCTGACATTGTCATCACACTTAAAAAACTCTTTAATTCTCCCTTTAGTTTTCTGAACATGTTTACAGTAGCTGTTTTGGTGTCTCTGTTACATCTAACACTTGGGCTAGCTCAGAGACAGTTCATGTTGACTGTTATTTTCTGTATACTGGTCACACTTTCCTTTTTCTCTGCATGTCTTACAATTTTTGTTGATTACTGGATATTTTAGATAATGCAGCAAAGCTGGATCCTGATCCCAAGGGTGGCTCTTGTTGCTGCTTTTTTATTCGTTTGGTAACTTGCCTGGACTAATTCTGTGGAGTTTCTTTTCCTTCTGCATTGGCCACAGTGTTTCCTAATACTTGTTTCCTTTTTAAGACTTGCCTCTTAGAGGTCACCCTGGGTCAGCGTGGTTTCTTGGTTAGTCAATGATTGGGCAGATGTTCTGCTTGAGCCATTCGGTCTTCTATCCTTTAATAATGGATCTAGGTGGCTTGGAGAATGCATTCAAATTTCAGGCAGTTGGTAAGTTTGTTTTGCCTGTTACTTTATGTGTTTGCAAGGCCTCATGTTCAGTCTAAGGTGGGTAGCTTGCTAGTATGTGCAGCCTTGTACATGTGCACAGCCTTCAGTTCATGAAGGAAAGGTAGGATCTTATTAAGGCCCACTTTGGGTGTCTTGTTCTCCAGATCTCCCTGTTAGATTTCTGACTGGTCTGCAGATTTGTTTCTTTCCTCAATCAGTATGCAGATCTCAGGGTAGATGAGCTGTTGACCTTCTCTGATTGTTTGCTACTGAGATTGCTATTATTTTGACAACTCCCTGAGCCTACTGTTTTCTCTGTTCTGCTGCAAATAAAGTCAGCCCTTTTCCCGCCCATGTTCCTGGCCTGCCCTTCCCTGGGAGAACTTTGGCGCCAGAGAGCTGGGTGGATAATGGGAACAGATCCAGGTTCAAATGCCACAGCTTCTCACTGTTTTGGCTGAGGTTTAGGAAATATTCTTGAATAAATGCTTCTCCATTTATCAGAGGCCTTTGGTCAATTTCCAGAGTCCTTGCATGGCAGTTTTTGACAAATTCGTCAAGTTTTATTGTTGGTAAGAGGAATTGCTGAGTGCCTGCCTCCACTCAGCCATACTGGAAGTCTCTCTCAACATCCCCAACTGATTATGAGCCAAAGAGAATCAGGAAATCAAACCTACTAAAGCTATAGAGAAATAATTTCATATTGGTTTTGTTTTTAAATGGTCTGAGTTTCTGATGGGAAGCCAGATCACGGAGTTTGAAACATTGTGGACACCACAAACGTGTGTATCCTTTCTTTTGGCAATATATGCTTGTTGGTGAGGAAGATTGGACCTGAGCTAACATCAGTTGCCAATCTTCCTGTGTTGTTTTTTCCTTCCCAAAGCCCCGGCATATACTCGTACATCCTAGGTGTAAGTCATTCTAGTTCTTCTACGTGGGATGCTGCCACAGCATGGCTTGATGAATGGTGTGTACGATTGTGCCCAAGATCTGAACTGGAGAAACCCAGGCCATGAGGCAGGCCTAACAGCCACTCAGCCACAGGGTGGCCCCAATGTGTGTATCCTTTTATCCCTTTATTGTTTCAGGTGCTCCATTCAGTAAATATTTATCAAGCAACTACTTAATCACCCTAAGAGACTTGTGAAGTGTGTCCTGTTTCCTCCATTTTACAGACGAGGAAAAAGGCTTAGATGGCTAAGTGATTTGCGCAGTGGGTCAATATTAGGCTCAACACGAGGGCACAAATCTCCTGATTTGCACTCCAGTACATTTCCACCCTTCTCTAACCCTGGCCTCTGCTTTCTCCCACAGATGACATTCTTCAAACCCCTTCCCTGCCGAGGGAGAGCTGCGAAGCTAGCGACCTCCAGGGACTCCTTTCCCCAGCCCTGCCAAATAGGGACGACGTCTCTGGGGAGCCTTCTGATAAGGTTCTCTACTGGCGCATCTCGGAGGGCAAGGAAGTGATCCCCTGTTCTGCCGCTGATGGTCACTGGAGGCCACTTTCTCCTCCAGACCCACCCAAACCTTATCAGCGCTCAGAGTTCAGGAATGGCTTCCACCACCGCTCCAAGTTTAACCGCCACAAGCGCAGCCACAACGGCGAGAAGTCTTTCCAAGGTCCACGGTGCAACCAGCGCTTGAGCTGGAGCCCAGATCTGACGCGCCACCTGCGTAGACACAACGGCAAACCGCCTTTCTGGCGCGTGCTGCGCAGGAAGCGCTTTGGCTTCAGCTCGGACTATGGGCGTCACTAGAGCACACACACCGGTGAGCGGCCCCTCCCGTGTCCCCAGTGCACCCACAGCTCCAGTCGCAGCTCAGACCTGGCCACGCACCAGCGTGTTTACAATGGCAAACGGCCGTTCGCTGCTCCGACTGTGGCCGCGGTTTTAGCCGCAGGTCGTAGCTGTTCATGCACCAGCGCGTCCACACCGGGCAGCGGCCCTACAAGTGCGGTGATTGTATCAAATATTTCAGCCGCCGCGCCAACCTCATCACGCACAGGCGGGTCCACACCGGCGAGAAGCCTCCAAGAGCCGGGTTTGCGGGAAGAGCTTCAGCCCGACCTCGCACCTCATCATCCACCAGAGGGCGCACACGGGCTAGCCCCCTTATCACTGCTGTAACTGTGGCAAGAGCTTCAGTCAGAAGACCAAGCTGATCACGCACCGGAAGCTGCCCGGGGCGGAGAGGTGCCAGTGTGGCCGACACGTGCTTCAAGTGAGGCTGACCTGGGGCACAACTGGGACATGGACAAAGTTGAACTTAGCTGCTTTCCACCCTTTCCATATTTCGAGAACCTTCCTTTTTGCCTTTGGTCTGCCTCTCATCATTCCCTCTCCACCTGTCTGGGTTCCAAGTCCTGTGACCTCTTGCTCCTAGAACTCTCCCTTAAGCTGTAAATGATAAAAGACTCAGGTAGCGAGCTTTTTCAGAAATTCCTGAAGTAAAAACTTATCTGTGATTCAAACAGAAGAGCTTTCATGAGTCTTTAAGGGTATAATTTTAGGGACCTTGTCAGACAGTTGTGTTAATGTTTTTAGTACGTGTGCCTGGTTTGCAAACCTCCTTGTTGTTGGGGACTGCCTTCTAATAACACCATAGATGCTGATAAGCCTTTCTCCTCCTGGGAGATTCCCACCAGACAGGGAGCTGGTGTCCCTCTGTGAGACCCTTTAATGTGCCTTACACAATATGCACAAAATGAGGATGAGGTAGACCAGACAAAATTGTAGAATATATAAAGTCAGGTGAAATCAGAAATCAGGTGAGTATTTCAAAAGCTTACTGTAAGCAGATGTATGTATCCTGGAAATGAGTTAAAAACTTGGCTATAAGCTCAGCAGTTGTCATGAAAGAGTAGAAAGTGATTACTTAGTTTCCTAAAGAGTTAAACACATACCTTCCATACGGACCAGCTATTCCACACCTAGATATTTATCCAAAAGAAATGATAGCATACAAAAACTTGTACACAAATGATCATAGCAGCTTTATTTGCAATAACTGAAAACTGGGAACAACCCTAATTTCCATCATTAGGTTAGTGGATAAACAAGTTGTAATATACCCATACAAGGGATATGCAATAACTTATCAACTTGTGCTCTTAAATATATCCAATTTTATTATATGGCAATTGTACCCTCGTAAAGCTGTCAGAAAAAAGTTATTGCTTATATGACAGAAATACAGTTATTACTAGCACTGAAATGGGAGAGAAAGTTTTCCTCTGAGAGTTTCATAATGTTGCTTCTTGTAATCTTCCTCAGTGTAAACAAATGATAGAAAACCAAAGCACCCTTTAGCAATAATAGTTGTATGAAGGATGTTGTGGGGTGGTTAGAAATAAGAAGGAAGTGGAAAACAGTGCATTTAGGTATGCATCTCTCTGCTGGTCTGCTTTGGTTTGGAGACAACACTTTAGATTATCAGAAGGAAAGCTGTATTACCATCCTTTAGGCAACCCTTCCTAAATGTTGTCCCTCTCTATTGAGGTCTTTACTAGTATTAAGGAGCAATAGTTTTAAGATTTTACTCAATTGATAAGTATGCAGATGGTAGGAATATGTTAGGGACTGGGTTGGATTTCTCCTTTGAAAATCAAGGAGCCAGGCAGTTCACAGGCAGGGAAGGCCATCCTGCTTCCCTGTGGGGTAGAGAGTAAGGATGTAACCATTTATTGTCTTCTCTACTTTTCATTGTTCTCTGACAGTTTCATGAGAATCAGCATTATCTCCCCAACCAGACAGCAAGCACTATCTGGGCAAAATCACCACCCTGTATTTACTTGGTCTTCACTACAGTGCCTAGCAGAGTAATGGGCACATGAAAGGCCTTCAATAAATGCTTGTAAAATTGAACGAAGTGTTGGGAATAAGAAAAAAGATGTAGATTGTACTTTTAATTATTAATGAACACTTGTCCCTCTGAGACATCTTTTTTGGTTGATGCAGCTCATCTCATGTCTTTGACTCTCCTGTACTTCCCTGTTATATTTGCTCTCAGTGTCCAGGTTGTGTTTGTTTCATGTCTGGGCTGGGTGGCAGTTCCAGTAGCAGTGGCATGTGGAGTCTCTTCCTCCATTCTCCTTTGGGTGTCTTGGTTGCCAATGCCATTGACATTCTAAAAATACCATTCTCTCCTCCAACAAAGGCACCCGATGTGGGGTAGATATTATCCCCTGTGCTGAACTGTCTGACTCACTAATAAAAACACTTATTGAGACGTTATTTTGTGCCAGATATTAAGCTTGGTGGTTTACAAGTGTATAAATCCTCACAAGAACCCAAGGAAATATACTCTATTATTATCCCAACTTTATGGATAAAGAAATTAAGGGAGATTATATCATTCTCCTGTGATCACATGCTAAACAGTTAGAAGAATTAAGATTTGAATTAAAATATAACATTAAAATCTATTCTCTTAACCACTGTGTCACACTGGTTCCAATACGAACTTACTGTCATTGAACTTTTCTGGCCCCTCTTCACATCTTAAGGACTTTGCACTTTGCCTGGTGATGGATTTAATTAGGTATAATTATGGGTGCTAATGTACTAACCAGCAGTACCACGGATGAAACAAATGCCTTACCCAGGATGTATAAATGTCAAAAAAAGTTTAAGGACCTGAAAATTTTATTACCTTGATAGTCTGGTGGAGATGACATTTTATAACTTTTCCCTAGTTATCAACTTGCTCTGCTTGAAAAGTTGACCCTCCATCTTGAATTTCTTGTTTCTTATAACAGAACGCAGGATAGAGCATGTGTGTGTGTTGTGGGAGTCTAAGGGGGGGGTGGGGTTTGGCTCCAGTAGTTCTTCAAATGTAACTGTGCCTTCTTGACAGGATGGCCTTCCCCCAAGATGGGAACCTCGCCTCCTCTCTCTTTGATAACTGGTGATTTGGGGCTGACTGAGAATGTCAGTCATGATCATCAACCCCTTGTCAAACCTCTGCAGCCCTTATTTTCTGGACGGTTCTCTTTAGGGCAGCCTTGACATCAGTGTTCCTCAGGCTATAGATGATGGGATTGAGGATGGGGGTGACTACAGCATAGAAGAGAGAAAGCAGAGGGTCAGTGGCTGGATCGTAGCTGGCCTTAGGATGGATGTAGATAAAGATGGCAGTGCTATAGAAGAGGGAGACCACGACCAGGTGGGAGGAGCAGGTGGAGAAGGCCTTGCGACGGCCAACAGCAGATGGGATCCGGAAGATAGTAGCCAAGATACTCCCATAGGAGCCCAGGATGAGGCCAAAGGGGCAGAGGATGATGAGGGCAGCAGCCAGGATAATCTGTAGTTCCTTGAGTGAGATGACTCCACATATCAGCTGCAGCATGGGCTGGGTCTCACAGAAGTGTGGAATAGCATTGGGGCCACAGAAGGGCAAGGAGAAGATGAAGGAGGTGTGGCTCAGGCCCACCGTTGCTCCACAGGCCCACGCTAGCTGTAGGCAAATCCGATGGCTCAGCAGAAGCGGGCAGGAAAGGGGTTTGCAGATGGTGGCGTAGCGGTCAAAGCCATGGCTGCCAAGAGGCAACACTCCGTGGCACCAAAAAAGAGAAAGAAGAACATCTGCAGTGCACAGCCAGAGCGAGGGATGTGGCGCTGACCAGTGAGGAGGTGGTGAAGCAGCAGGGGGACAGTGACAGACATGCAGCCAATCTCCAGGGCTGAGAGGATTCGAAGGAAGAAGTACATAGGGGACCAGAGGGCAGAATCAGCTGAGACCAGCACCACAGTGAGGAGGTTGCCTGCCACAGTGAGCAGGTAGATGGTGAGGAAGAGCGAGAAGAGCAAGCCCTGCAGGCTGGCCAGGTGGGAGAAGCCTGCAAGAATGAATTCAGTCACCACAGACGTGTTGGTGCACATCCTGCACACATCCCTTCTGACTGGAGGATGAAAGGAATGGTAAGGGAAAGTTGCAATTACGGAACTGTGAAGAGGGCAAAAATGACGCCTTTCTGCATCTGTTCAAAGTTTGGAACTGCATTTCTCTTAGAATCTCATGGCCTTTGATGTAGGGCAGCCCTGAGTCCATCCGGGCCCTCGCCCACTCTTGGAAGCCAGGGTGAATGTTTGGCTCTCTCAGCCTAGTTCCCTCACCTGGCCTTTTCCTGATTGTGCCCACCTTTCATAAGAACACATTGAATTCTGTTTTCATTTTCTCCCTAGGTGAGGGTTGGATCATTCTGGCCCCCTTTTCACTTTTTTCTCCCCTTCTCATCCTTCCCATAAGCCTGGGGACAGAATTTCCCTTCCAGTAGACGTTTTCCTGCTCAAGGCCAGAATGTGTTCTATGTTCAGAGTGTTGAAAAATCCCATTCCAAGACTAGGGAATTTTCTCTTGTATTCTTCTTCCTCTGAAGTCTTTCTATTTCTGTCTTTTTCTTTCCTTCTTTCATGTGTTTTCTCTTTCCTTTCCTCTCAACTTGTCTCCTCTCTGACTGAATTTTCTCCTGTTTTCCCCCTCTTTTTCCTGCTCCTTTTTCAGTTACCTGATCTATTAAGACTCTCTTCTTTTTCTCTCATTTTGCCATTTCGTGGTTTTCAAGGAGGAGAAAGGAAATTTGAAAGATCATCTCTTTCAAGCTCCAGGAGGCTGTTAAACAGTTCAGTTATCCAAAGGAGTCAAGATCTCTCTAGTTTTTAAAGATGCTCAGGAAGGAGATGATAAGGTCTTTCTTGGTTGCTTATTTCTGAATTTTATAGACTCTCAAACTTCATCGCCTTATACCATAAACATCTGCACATCTCAAAACCACATACCTAACCTTCACAGATCCACTCACTAACATATTACATTTCTAAGCACAAACACGGAAGAATAAATCACCCAATATCTTCAGATTCCAGGTTCATCTAAGGTCATAAATAAATCATGTATTGTATATACATACAAATATCATTACAAACAACAATGAAAGTGAAAACACATTTAACATAAAAATATAAAAACACCCAGAGATACAATTAAATATATGCATAAATCCAAATTCTATGCAAAAAGATAACCATATTCAAGAACGTACACTAAAAATACAAAGTCATACCCTGATATATTTTTGCAGTTGAAGAGTCCTTGGTTCATTCCACCTTAGTGGCTCTTTCAGTGTTTTCCAGGAGATATTACCTGAGCAATGTCTTTCTATTTGGAGAAATAACCAGTGATAAAGGCAGATGGTATTTCATGACTTACTTATTTTCTTCTTTCTCTATTTAGTGGATCCCTCATGAGGAAGATACTCTTAGATTTGATCTCTTCTTAACGTCTCTGAGGACCTGAGTCTCCAGGCTTATTTGACTTTCCAATGGGGAGAGCTCTTCACATAACCAATTAATTGGAGAGCTCTTCACATAACCAATTAATCTGTTGTTTTGGAGTCTGCTTCTTAGGTAGCAGAAATTACAGGGTGACCTGTCAAGAACACTTCAGAGAAAATGTCCAGGGCTGTTTGTCTTAGCTCTCCTATAATATCTCTGGTTCAACCATTTTTATTTTCTTCTCCTTTCTCATGATTTTCTTCTTTTCATTATTGTAGATGTCCTATACACTTATGAAAGGTAATAATGCAATTTTTTCTATCTCATTGCTATTGATATAATTCAGCAATTAGTTTATGTGACAATCATTTCATAGTCCCTTACATATTTCAGTCATTCTACAGAGCACTGAGAATATAAAAGAGAAATAAATGTATTTTTGACCTTGGTGGACTGATAAATGTCATTTTCTTGAAAAATTGTTCCTAATTTCTCTTGTTTTGATCTTTTAACTTATTATATAAGAACTTTCTTTGTACCATCAGCACATGGTTTTATTATTTGATTTATTTTCTTTTACGTTCTTCCAGATTTTCATAGACATGATAAAGTCTGTGTGTCAGATAGGATGTTTTCAAGACATGTAATAATAATCATTACAACAACAAGCCCCAAACTCAAACTAGTTTAAACAATAAGTTCACATAACTAGAAGTTCCAGATTTACTTATAATAGGTCTCCTACTTAGTTTCCTTCCAATTCCCTTGGATTTGCCCCTTCTATTATATTTTGCTGAAAGTAATGAAAATATCAGTGGCTCAAAAAGGATGAAAATTTATTTACTTTTCACTTAAATGTCTGATGTTTTGCCGTTCAGAGCAATATAGCTTGTATGATTCAATGAGTCCTCAGGAATCTAGTTTCCTTTCAGTGAATTAGTCTTGTGTTCCTGGAGTGTGGCCTTCTTATGGCTTAATACGGTGTCACACATGTTACAGGGAGCAGAATGGGTAGAATAATCTGGATTGCTATGTGCCCAGGTAAAAGCTCTATTAGGGTAACCTATGTAGTATTCTTGCCACAAATGTTTAACTTGAATAAAATTATAAGAAGATAATTAGAAAACCCAGATTGTGGCACCTTCTACAAAAAACTGGCTCAGACTCCTCAAAAATATCAGTGTCTTTAAATGGAAAACAAAGGTGGAGAGTGATACTGTTCTAGATCAAAGGGGACTAAAAAGCATAACAATAAAATGTAATACATGATCCTTGATTGGATACAAACAAAAACAAAACAGCTTTAAAGACTTTTGGGGCAATTGGGAAAATTGAATATGGACTTTATATTATTGTATCAATGTTAAATTCCTTGGGTGTGATATTAGTATTGTGGCTATGTAGAAGAATGCCCTTGTGCTTAGAAAGATACACAATGAACTATTTAAGGACAAAATGTCATGCTTAATGCAACTTTCTTTTAAGTGGTTCATCCAAAAAGGCATATGCATATTCATGTATGAATGTCCCTTCAATCTGCTGTATGACATGTTTGTCCCTGTCAGTTATCCTCCTTGTTCTTGTCTGAGGATAATGCTTACATTTCACACTCTCCTTCCTGCTACTTCAGTTTTGGAGTATATTACTCAGGCTAGGCTATGCTACAATAGCAAACAATCCAAAATCTTACTAGCTTAATATAAAACACGGTTGGCCATTCTGAAGCAATATTATAGACATCAAAGCAGTTTTACAAACCCATTCACGGACATTATTAAAGAGACAGGAAAGAGGCCTCTGCTCCAGGGAGGCCTCAGTGGGAGCAGTGACTAGCCCAAGATGCCCATCAGCTGGGGCCATGCTGGGAGGTTTGAAGGTAGAGGAGACATTTGTCTTATAACCTGGCAAGATCTCCATAGCATGATTTTTCACCTTTGTTGGTTTTCTGAATTTGTTAGAGGGGCAAATGAAAAGAGATCTTTCTGCCTGTGAAAAAAGTTATTGTAACATAGAGGAAAAAATATGTCAGATTGACATGTGGTAAGAAGCAAAGAAGAAATCAGGTCCTGGGAAGAAATCCTACCTGTGGTCAACAAAGTGGCACCAGGGTGTTTGGGAAAAGCCCTGCCCTGGCCTGAGGGCAGAAGGGAATTTCACAGAGCAAGGGAGGAGGGAAAAGAGAGAAGAGAAGATTAGAGTCCAGATTTGTTATTCTCATTCTTTGAAAGGACACTGTTTCTCAGAAATCCGGATCCTCTCTGGGTAGGGAATCCTCTGAAGTCCCCAGCTCCAGTGGGCATTCCTCTGCTGACACCTAGAGTTGCATGACAGTGGCATCGTTAACACTCACAGTCCCGGGACAGCAGTTCTCAGTTACCTTTGCACCAGGCTGCAATCTTGCTCCGGGTTCTGTATTTTTTTTAAAGATTGGCCCTGAGCTAACACTGTTGCCAATCTTTTTTCTTTTCTTCTTCTTCTCCTCAAAGTCCCACAGTATATAGTTGTATATTCCAGTTGTAGGTACTTCTGGTTGTGCTAAGTGGGATGCCCCTCAGCATGGCTTGATGAGTGGTGCTAGGTCCTCCAGGATCCGAACCAGTGAAACCCTGGGCCGCCAAAGTGGAGCACGGAAACTTAACCACTTGGCCATGGGGCCATCCCTTCCTCCAGGTTCTGGCTCCTGCTCTCACAGGCTCTTTGCTTACTTCTGCCAAGTCGGGCAGGATAGAGTGATCTAGGCAGGGCCTTACAGCTGGCAATACTCCTACCTACATAAGGGCCCCCAAACTCTTCTTATTTTCACTCTTCCCAAGGCTCCTTGCATTCTCTGCTTTCCTTTGTCTCTCTGTATCCCTTCCCCTAACTTGCACCTTTCCTGTAATGAGAAGGCCTTTTCTTTCCAGTGAAGCACAATGTGATAAGAAGAAGATAAGGACTATAGAAGTGGAGATTTGCATTTGAACTCTTGCTTATCAGCTACTAATAATATGACTGTGGGTGAGTTAGCTTCTTGCTTATCAATAAGATACTAATATTTACCTCATTAGAATGCTAAAACAGTTAATGAGGTACCATTTAATAATATGCAGTTCCTGAAGTATAATAAGTACTCACTAAATATTTTCCATTTTTTGTTATTCACTTACTTATTCATTTATAAATTCATTCATGCATTTAGCAAATATTTATTAAATATTTTCTGTGCCAGATAATATGCCTGGGAAGTGCTGAAGATACAAGTTAATTTAGACATGATCATGACCCTCCAGATGCCTGCTGTTTACTGAGGCAACAGACAAGTAAACAGATGATCTTCTTGCTGGAGAAATGTGCTCTGAGAGGCTTATGGAGGGAGTGTGAGAGGACAGAAGATGGGCACATGACCCAGAATAGGAGGGAGGAGAGTTAGGGAAGGCTTCCTGGAGGAGATACCCCTCACACTGCATATTCTTATAAATTCATGATGATACAGGTAGAGTTGGAGGGAAAGGCACGCTCAATGAGCTGGTGGAAGAGAGCTTGGCATGTTCAAGGATGTGCAGGGAACTCGGGGAACTGTGCACAGAAGCAGCTAGGCCTACCGATCTGCAGCTTAGTCTGGGTGGTGGGTGTATATCTGAGGGGCATGAGCAGACAAATATCTTTCCTGGGGAATGTCATTCCTGGGCTCCCCCTCCTGGAACTTCTGGCTAAGGTTCCCTGCTTCCCCTTGAGAATGCAGACATTGGCACCAAGATGGTGTAGGCTACTGGGAAGAAGATACTGGGAAAAGATATGAGAAAGGAGTAATTTAATTTATTTTTTTTGAGGAAGATTAGCCCTGAGCTAACTACTGCCAATCTTCCTCTTTTTGCTGAGAAGACTGGCCCTGAGCTAACATCCATGCCCATCTTCCTCTACTTTTACAAGTGGGACGCCTACCACAGCATGGCTTTTGCCAAGCAGTGCCGTGTCTGCCCCCGGGATCTGAACCAGCGAACCCCGGACTGCTGAGAAGGAGAATGTGCGAACTTAACCGCTGCACCATAGGGCTGGCCCCCAAGAAGGGAGTAATTTAATTTTAAGCAGCTTTAAACATTTACTCTCCCTCTTCCATTTCCAGAAATGACATAAAGATCTAAGAAGATAATTGGTGCAAATAAAATTTGAAAAGCAAAAACAGTTTAGTCAGGCTGGGCTTTTACAGATTTTCCTGTCTCTTTTACCTGGTCCATCCCCCATCACTAACCTGCTGCAGGGCTTTCTTTTTCTCTTTCACCCTAAACCTGATCTCACATTTTCTGCCTAGCCACTGGTGATGTTTCAGAATCCCTAAATCCTATTGGATAGAGGATGCAGGGCAGCCTTCTCTGCTGTGCACCAGCCAAAGTTCACAATCCAGGTTCTAAACAGAGAAGACACCAAGATCCCAGAGAGATATCAGAAAGGAGACTATCAGGCACCAAGGTTTCCAGTCTGTTCCATCAGGCACTTCTTGCCCCTTCCTATTCATCCTATGTATTTAAAAATGTATGTCTACCCCACAAAAATACACTGAAATAATAATTAGTTTTTTCAATTTTATTAACTGACTAATAAGAGCTTCAAATAGAAGAACATGATTGATGTTAAGCTTTTTGAAATATAGGAATAAGCACTTGGATCCCATTACTCTATGTAGGCGCTTCTGTAAATCCAAATTCTCCAGGATGGAAACCCCTGGAATAAAACGGGATCATTTGAAATCTATCAGTGACTGAAGATACAGTAAATGGCTACTGAAAACACAGCAAGCAAAGGTGATAACTTGGCATTTTTACAAGCTTTTTTTTTTAGGTGTACTTGTTTTGGTGAGGAAGATTGGCCCTGAGCTAACATCTGTTGCCAATCTTCCTCTTTTTTTTTTCTTCCCAAAGCCCCAGCACATAGCTTTATATCCTAGTTGTACATCTGTCTAGTTCTTAAATGTGGGATGCCACCTCAGCGTGGCTTGATGAGCAGTGTGTAGGTCTGTGCCTAGGATCCCAACTGCCAAATCCAGTCCGCCGAAGCAGAGTGCGTGAACCCAACCAGTACACCAGGGGGCCGACCCCTTTTACGAGCTTTTTAATTTGAAAAATGTTTGGAGCACTTTTAATAAATGCTTTTTTTTTCCTGCTTTTTTCTCCCTAAATCCCCCCAGCATGTAGTTGTATATTTTAGTTGTGGATCCTTCTAGTTGTGGCATATGGGACGCCGCCTCAACGTGACCTGATGAGTGGTACCGTGTCCGCGCCCGGATCCGAACCGGCAAAACCCCAGGCCGCCAAAGCGAAGCGCACGAACTTAACCACTCAACCATGGGGCCGGCCCCAATAAGTGCTTTTGTGAAAAAATATTTTTTTGTGGCAATGTCCTGAGAGTCTGGGAGAGGGGAGTGCTTAATTTGGAATGTTAGGAGGATGAGAGTCATATTGAGTAAATTCTCTGAGGGCACACAGCTCATGCACCCTCTTTTTGTCCCTATCCCAATCTCAAGGGCCAGGGAGTGAGCAGCACCTTAGGTATCTGTGATCACAGTGGGAGGAGAGCCCAGGAAGACAGCTGGGGAAATAGAGGCACTGAGATGTGAGAGTGGATGTGTGATGGCTTTATGTGTGGAAGGTGGAGTAAGCATTTGACTGTTGGCTTTGGATTGTTCTCAAGTAGCAGATTTGGGTTGCAGGTTCTGGGACAGGGAAGAAGTATGTTGAGGACCTCAAGACCCAAGAGTATAAAGTTCTTTGTAAAGGACATTTTATACACAAAGTTGTCTGAGCCTGGAAGACATTTAGGAATTCTCTCAATCATGTCGTTTCATAGATCAGAAAACCAACATCTAAGGAGGTGCACAGACTTGCCCAAGGTAATGTAGTAAGTGGCAGTCTCATCATTTCTTAGTCCAGGGTTATTTATACTTTGTCTTCTCAAGCCTGCTTCACACATCCTGCCGGGCTAGTGTGAACAGGCTGCTCACACTCACATCACTGCACACCAGCTCTGTCCTCTCCTGGGCATACATGCTCTCAGGAAGGCCCCTGACGGATGGCGGGAGGGTCCTTAAAAGCAGCAGGAGAGGACAATCTAGTACTAAGGGTCTTCAAGCCAGCGAGGGCCCAGGGAAGCAGGCTGGATGGTCATAAGTCAGGACTGGGAGTGGTGGGTTAATCAGAGAAAAATTCTTAACAGAGAAGCACCATCCCATGTTTGGAATAAGGAGGCCAAATGTACTGGCTGAGGGAGAAGGGCTTGAACAAAAGGTCTTCTTTGTTGACTCTACTTAAGCAAAAGTGAAAGAAAATTCATGAGGTTATGCAAGAACAAAGTGCACAGGAAATCTAGACAAACACAACAGTCCAGGAAGGGGATTTCCAACTCAGCTGCTTGTACATAAGCTGGGTGCGCTCTCAGTCTCCTCAGACTCCTGTTTCTACTCCCTTGATTGCTGAGATGGCTTCTGGCCTCTGTGTAAGTTGGGATTTGATAATGGGGATGGGGAAAGGGAAAGCAGCTCCAAGAGCTGGGGAGAGAGTTCAGGGATGGATGAAGGACAGTGCTCAGGGAGGTGGGGTGGCTGGGAAGGCATTGTGAAGGGGGTAAGATAGGCATTGATATCTACAGAATGTGAAGGAAGCTTCTGTGAAGAGAAGCTGGTCATTTGGCTCCTGAGTTCTCTTTTATGTCATACCTTGGACCGGCCACTGTTAGGGATAAACGGTAGGAAGTTGGAGTGGGCTTTGTGCTCAACAGGGCTGGTGAGATTTGGAACTATGGAAATACTGTTTTGAGCCCTCTGTCTCTTATCCTTTTTAAGGGTCCAGAGTTCTTAAACTTAAGCTTCCTTCTCCTCCAAAAGGAGAGGTTCACAAAACTCATTTACCCTAAGTTGTTATTGATCTGACATTACCTTATATAAGAATAGATGCACTTGAAAGAGAACCTGGAATGAGGGCAGTGCTTTGCACAGAGGAGTGACAGTCCAGTGAATAAACGCCTGTGACATCTAGATTGAGAAGGCATTTTTGAACAGAGCATTAGGGAGGTCCTCCCAGGCTTTCAAGTGACACCACAGGAGTGAGCTTCCTCATTTTCAGATTATTGAAGTAAGGCTGAGATGTAGTTCCTACCTTCTGTGAGCGAGGTCCTGGTCTAATTAAAGGAAGGGATCATATTGTACAATAGGCAGATACAAAAACACAGGAAATACAGATGGACAAGTAATATTGAACATAGTGTCACTGTAATATGGAAATTATTATTTTAAAGCAAGAAAACATTAAAAAAGAAACTAACAGTACAGAGAATAAGTGTCCTAACCAGGGTTTCCTTCTAAAGAAGTCATGGAGGGCAACCGTGTGAGTATCCTGTTAGGATGTCAAGTTATGGAAATTCTCTTTGGGAGTTGTTTTTAGAGTCTGATGTACATCTTTGGATGCCTTGTAGTTGTATTTAGTTTTTAACATTTGATGAAGTTTCTCTGGACAGGATGCACGTGAATAAGGTGGGAAATCATAAATGACATTTTGAGATGGATAAGAGGTATAGCTATAAAGGGATAAGACTGTTTTTATTGTTTGTGTTATAACCTGGAAATTCAAAAAGAGAGGTTCCAAGAAAGGGAGGGACACAGCTTGTTGTAAAAAAGCTAGAGGATCAGAAGGGCAGGAGCAATTGGGGAGGGGAAACAAGAGGTGTAAAGGGTGGCAGGCAATCTAGACAACTGTCTCTTGACCTTTGTTGTCCAGGTGAATGTCCATTCTGAGGAATGGAAATTGATGACCTTCAATGCCAACTCGCATGACAGAGTGAAGAAGATCAATGAACATGTCCGGTCTAAGACCAAGGTTCCCGTGCAGGACCAGATTCTTCTCCTGGGCTCGAAGACTCTTAAGCCCATGAGAAAGCTATCATCTTATGGCATTGACAAGGAGACGACCATCCACCTCACCCTGAAGGTGGTGAAGCCCAGTGATGAGGAGTTGAACGTGACTCTGGTGGAGTCGGGTGATGAGGGGCAAAGGTACCTCCTCCAGGTGCGAAGGTCCAGCTCAGTGGCCCAGGTGAAAGAGATGATCAAGGCCAAGACCGCCATATCTCCTAAGAAACAGATCGTGACTTGCAATGGAAAGAAACTGGAAGATGGGAAGACCATGGCAGATTATGGCATCAGAAAGGACAGTTTACTCTTCCTGACATCCCACTGCATTGGGGGTTGACCAGCCTGGGGCGGGGGTGATATGAGGAGCAAAGGAGTTTATTTCCTTTTAGCTCTAACTCACCAACCACATCCATTGATTATTTCCCGAAACTAATGAGAAAGAGAGAAATAGCAGGAGATTTGGGGTGAAGTAGGGAGGGAGACTACAGAATACTTTCCAACTATGATTCTTTGATTCTAACCATTGATTAAGTGGTACGATTGCATATCACATATTACTTACAACAAAATACATTTTTAAGGCACATTAGAGATAGCATTCAAAGCCAGCTTGCTTCTTGGTTCCCTGTGATTTATAGAAAAACTCCTATTTTCTTTCCCATCCAACAAGATAGTGAATTTTAGGTTGAGATTCATGTTTCCCTAATTTATGTTTCCACTTAGTTTAGCCCAGTGCTTCATGTATTATATCACTCAATAATTGTTGAACCAAATTAAATTTCTACTTATAGAGAACAGTGAAATGATTTATTATGAAGTGAATTAATTACTCTGACATGATTACAATCTAATTAATAAAGAACTTAGAAACACAATTCAACTAATTCTCTTCTCCTTACTTAAAGCTATTTGGTATGAAATAAAACCTGGTACTGTGCCTCCTCTTACTCTCTAATTAAACCCAATTAAACTGTTCTTATTTCTGGGGATGATGGTGGGCATGGAAAGCTATTTTTCCTGGAGATCCAGAGATTTCATGTTTCTAGTGGGGGCTCCTTGGGGGCAGATGTGCTTCGGGAGGGAACGGACTTCCTGAAAGGTGGTGGATTGTGGACCAATCTCTGTCGTGTCTTCCTTAGGGTCTAGTGGGTCTTCTCTAGGTTGGAGGTCTCAGTCTGGGTGAGGGGCGTAGGGGCTGGTCTCTGGGTTGACCCCAACACTCTGCCCAGGTTCTGGCTGATAGAGCTCTCTGCTTCCTTCACCACCAGGGGTCTGTTCCTCTCTTGAGAACACCAGACCCTTCCTCCATTTTACTCCCCTCATTTACTCCTCTGTTTCACTGTCCCTCTCTCATGTATCGTTACTGCATGTGTTTTTCTCCCAGCCTGAGACATGTCCACCTTCTTCTCCACTAGTCTAGTCCCTTCTCTTCTTTAAAACTTGCTCAAGAACCACTTCCTGCAGAAGAGTTTCCCATTTTGACCCTCCCCAGCACAACCCACACTTATGGGTGTTTCTTATTACACTTATGGGTCAGGAGCTCTGTGGTGGGCACTAGTCACCTGGCTACGTGGGCACTGGCTTGGACTGATTTCCTGAGATGAGAGACCATGGCTCCTTTGTCTGGCTGGGGTCTCCTGTAAGGTAGAGTCTATGGTCTCCTTGTCAACTTGAGAGACACCTAAAGGCAGACATCACGGGGTCTTCCCTGGTCTCTTCCATCAGACTCGCAGAAAGCTGAAGTTAAGCGTCACGCCATACATCATCTTTCCAGCATATGGACTCTTGAGGGGTGGTTACAGCACCCCCTGAGAATGAAGAAGGTCTTCCACAAATCACGCGTTCTCTTTTCATCAGTTTAGGAGAAAGCCCAAGGGTCATTTCTCCCTCCCTAAATCTGTATAAGTAGAGGATATAGGGATTATCCCCAAGCACAGGAACATTTCCAGACAGGAGGAAGGGATCTCCCCCATTAACCTTGGACTCCCTGAGGACAAACCTTGCAGTTCCTCATACAGAAATGATCAGCCTGAAGGCCAAATTGGTTAACTTTCCAATGGACATTCCCATCCTTGGGCCCTGGGCTAACAGTATCTTCCCTCCCCGACCTACTCACTGTCCAGCTTGCCCTCTCCCCAGACTCCCTAGGAGTCTCCTCGCTGCCCCCTTCACTTCCTTATTCCTGAGGGTGTAGATGAGCGGGTTGAGGGCCGGTGTGCCTACAGTGTAGAAAAGCGAAACGAACTTGCCCTGACCCTGGTTGTAGCTGTGCGTGGGTTGCAGGTAGGTGTAGATGGCTGAGCCGTAGAACAGGCAGACGGCTGTCAGGTGAGACCCACACGTGCCCACCGCTTTCCTCCGGCCCCCGCTGGACCGCAAGCCCCATACAGCGCGGGCCACGGCGCCATACGAGGCCAGGATGACGGCGGACGGCACCAGCAAGATGAGCACGCGGGCGGCGAACATCTGGCCCTCGGTGGCGTTTCGGTGGCCGCCGCAGGCCAGCTTGAGCAGCGCGGGCAGCTCGCAGAAGAAGTGGTCCACCCGGAGGGGCGCGCACAGCGGCCACGCCGCCAAGAGGGCCGTTTGCGCTGCAGAGTTGGTGAGGCCGCCGAGCCAGGAGGCGCCGGCCAGCGCGCGGCAGAGGCGCGGCGAGGCGAGCCCGGTGTAGCGCAGCGGGCGGCACACTGCGGTCGCGCGGTCCAGCGCCATCACGGCCAGGAGGACGCACTCGACCGAGCCCAGCGCCAGGGACGCGCACAGCTGGGCCATGCAGCCGTGGCGCTGCAGCCTCAGCGCCGGGCCGCGGAGGTTCGCCAGCAGCGGCGGCACCACGCTGGTGGTGAAGCCCGCATCCACCAGGGCCAGGTGACAGAGGAAGTAGTACATGGGCGTGTGCAGGCGCGGGTCGCGCACTGCCAGCAGCACGAGCGCCGAGTTGCCCGTCAGAGTCAGGAGGTAGCAGAGAAGGACAAGGGCGAAGAGGACAGGCTGCAGCGAGGGCCAGTCGGAGAAACCCAGCAGGAGGAAGCGCTCCTCTGAGCTGTGGTTGGCCTAAGGAAGGAAAACACTCAGAAAGTTTGGAAGGACGAAAAACAGGAGGGTCTCATTATCCCTTACAAGCAAAGGAAAGCCCGGGCATGCGGGAGTGTGGTGGGGGAAGGGCTGGAAGCACTTACAAAGTATCGACTGTAATCTCGTTTACAGATCTGAACTCTTAGTTTAGGAGGATAGCCATATATTAGTATCCATAGTTGATATATTTTCCAGACTCTATGAGAAGATCGAATCTCCATTTTATAGATGAATGAACTTAGAAAGGCTAAATTGTCCCACGGTCATGGCCGGTGAGTGACTATGTGGGACTTGTACTCAGGCCTGTCTGATTTCCAAATCAGCGCTCTTTCAGCGCTCTCTTGGTTCACACTGTGCTCCTAGGACACAAGGAGAAATCTAATCTGCCTCCTACGTGATAGCCCTTCAGATATTTGAAGACAGATTTCACTCTGACCCTCCTTCCTCTTTCTTTGACAGTGTATAGTGCCTAAAAATAAGTGCAATCCACCCCAGGTTTGGTATAACCAACACTTGGTAGATCAGAACTCTCACCTTCTTTGTTTGAGGTCCTCTACTTCTATTAATACAACCCATTATACTGCTGACTACTGACTACTAATCTGTGGTGAATCTCTCCCTAGGCTGCTTCCGATGTCCATGTTCCTTCTACTTACCATCTAGTGTGATGATCATGATGAACACAGATCGGCCCGTGCATATCAGCCCTTAAATCAAAAGTCATCTGTGTAGAGGAAAGAACACTAAACTAGAGGTCGGGAGACCTGGGTTCCACCTAGCATAGCTGCCTTTGGCCAGTTATTTGATATGGGAAAGTCACTTCATTTCCCTTTGTCTCAGTATTTTCATGTGTAAAAGAAAGAATTTGAACTAGATGACCCCTAAGGTTCCTGTCCTATCCCCCGACTCTAATTTCAATAAATGTTTTTCAAACACATGAAAAGGGGACAGGGAAGCCTTTTAACCCTTGAGAGCAGTGCTGAATCAAATTTCCTGATGGTACAGAAACCATAAAGGTTGATGTGACAGATAAAATTTACGTAGAAATCTTTCTATTGAGTGTTTCCTGAGAGCTATCATTATATAGATAACTTGGTTTAAATATCATATTCATTGCTCTTAATTTAAAAAATCGTAATTTCCTAATTTGTTACTTTTCAGGAGAAAACTCTCTTCCCCCCAACAAAATATCATGTTTATATGGTTTTCTTATTTTATTCTCATTAGGCAGAACAAGTATTAATGTTGAATTCTGGAGTCAGACTGCCCAAGTTTGAGTCCTGGCTCTGCCATTTCCTAGTGCATAGTAGGTGTTTAATAAGTGTTAAATAAACATCCATATTTCACATCAGGAAACAGGATTTTTAGAGAGATCCTACACTAGGTAACAGCAGGAATGGTGGGTAAATTTATATCCCTTTTCATATATTAACTCTGATCTTTACTGACCTGAGAATTAGACAACTCTCCTCTTTTATAGAGTAAGGTAGGAGGGCAACTGAGGTTAAATAACTCGCCCAAGGTCACACTGTTTGTAAATCCTTTCCAAGATTTCAACGCAAATCTGACTAATTCTGAGATCCTTGCTCTTTTTATAAGCCAGGCTCTAATATGCTAGGGACCATGGAGGATGAGAGTACATGCAAAGGCTGACCTTTATTTCTAGATAATTTCATAGCATTGGGGTCATAATAGAGATGAATAAAGTACAAGAGATGGCATTCAGGCTTAACATTCACGGTGCTAACGATATTGAGTTATAAAGAGTCAAATTTTCTAATTCTGTGATGGCATAGACACAGGCCAGTTCAGCCAGGCAAGCCTTCCCGTCCAAACATGCCAAACCCTGGGAACAGGCACACAGTAATCAAATCACACAGACACCACCCTTACTACATGTCCACACAAATTCCCCAATACATAGTTCAGACACAGGTGTACACATATACCCCCCTGCCCATAATTCCTTTCAAGCGTCTGGAAGGCAATTCTATTATAGAAAATATTCTATAATGTGTCCCCAAAACTCCTTTGGTATTCTAGAATGTGCTTCTCATCTTCAAGGCCATTTTTTCCTAGGGCAATGTAATAACAAGCGTACCTTCATGTGTTATTCTCTGGCACTGATATTTAGGCCTTCAGTTTCCAGATGATAAGTTGGTCTCTTGCTTCTGCTCTGGATTCTCTAGGTTTGAAATGGCAGTGGGAGGGATGAAAGAAAGACACAGTTACAAGACTGTTGATTTCTGGAAAGGATGCTTGAGATCAGAGCTAGGCACTTCAGGAAGAAGATGTGGTGTGGGTGCCTTCTTGCTTGTCAGTAGAGGAATGAATAGAATGTCTTTGGACAAGAAGCTGCCTGAGTCCCGTGAAGCATCTGGAGCCAGGCAGAGGAGGTGGTGTCTGTTTCTGGAGAGCCCTGTAAGGGACTGTAGACAAGACAAGGACTTGTCTATAAAGCAGATCAGCTAAATAAAGCTAAAGCAAATCAGCATTAGCCGGAGATGGTAGCAGAAATAGTCTTCCTGATTTTAAAGGCCACAGCAGCTGTAGAGAACAGAGAAGGATGTTGATGGGTCCTTTCACTGGCGAGGAAACGGGAATCAATGTTCCCTGTCACTTAGAAGAAAGGATGGCGCTCTGGGGAATCTATGCCCCACTACCATAATCAGTACCTTGTCTGCAGGTGTCCAGAGAGGAGTCCCCCTGGGTGAGGAAGGGAAAATTCTGGAGGGAAAAGTTCTTAATGGTAGGGTGTTCTTGGCAGTGTGGAGGCCAGAGGCAGCATAATTCCCTCGCACTGTGATTTTTTGTTTTTGTTTTTTAAAGATTGGCACCTGAGCTAACATCTGTTGCCAATCTTCTTTGTTTTTTCCTTCTTCTCCCCAAACCCCGCCCCCAGGACAAAGTTGTACATTCTAGTTGTCAGTGCCTCTGGTTGTGCAACACTGTTATTTCTACTCCTAATTTTTCACTGGTTTAGGATTTCATTCTCGGATTGAGTGATCTTAAGCTAGCTGTTCAACCTTGGTGATTCTCAGTGTCATCATCCGTAAAACATGGAAAACAGCCCTGATCCGTGAGAGATGCTGTAGATTTGGTGATGTCATCCTTAGTGTTGAATGCAGCTCTGTTCATGTCAGCAGCTTTTGCCCCACTACCCCTCCATGTTGCTGCCATCCCTCTGTTCACCCTTTTATTTTCTTTATTCACCCTCTTTGCTCCCTTTTATTCCTGAAAGATTTTTGTCCCTGGCTCACCCTCTCTCTCTCCAGTACTGCTGCTGTCCTATTTCTTGATGAATTCACTGTCCACATCGATTATGCTTCTCTACTCTCTCTTCTCAGTTCCTTCCTCAGTAGGCATCTGGAAATGTATGCTTGTCCTTTACCTTCCTTATGACTTCACTTCTCTCTCTATCCAGCTTAGATTCCCTGGTCAATTGCTATCAGTACTCCCTTTCACACATGCTCTCAACATTCCTGACTCTTTTCACTTTCTTATACTCTTTTGGCTAAATCACTATCTGATTCAAATCCACTTCTAATCCTACCCTCTCTCTACATTTGTTCAGCTGATTGTGGCTGAAGACAAGACCGTAGCCATGCTGAGAAGTTTCACTTTACATTCCTGACCATTAAATTTGTTTTTAAATTTTTTTCAGCTTTATTGAGATATAATTGGCATATAACAGTGTGTAAGTTTAAGGTGTACAGTGTGATGATTTGATACACCTATATATTGCAAAATGTTTACCACACTAAGGTTAGTTAACACAACCTTTATCTCACATAATTACCATTATGTTATTGTTGTCAGTCTAGTGAGGACATTAAATTCTACTCTCATAACAACTTTAAAGTATACAATGCAATATTGTTAACTGTAGTCACCACTGCTGTACATTACATCCCAAGAACTTATTCATTTTATAACTGGAAGTTTGTACCCTCCACCAACATCTCCCCCTTTTCCCCACCCCTCAGCCCCTGGCAACCACCATTCTACTCTGTTTCTATGAGTTCAATGTTTTCAGATTCCACTTAGAAATGAATTCATACGGTAGTTGTCTTTCTCTGCATGACTTATTTGACTTAGCATAATACCCTCAGGATACAGCTATGTTGTAGCAAACGGCAGGATTTCCTTCTTTTTTATGGTTGAATATTAGTCCATTGTAAATATACATGCCACATTTTCTTGAGCCATTTATCTGTCCATGGACACCTAGGTTGTTCCCACGTTGTAGCTATTGTGAATGATCCTGCACTGAACATGGGAGTGCAGATATCTCTTAGAGATAGTGACTTCATCTCCTTCAGGTATATACCCAGAACTGGGATTGCTGGATCATATGGTAGTTCTATTTTTAACTTTTGGAGGAACTTCTATACTGTTTTCCATAGTGCCTGTACCAGTTTACATTCCCACCAACAGTGTACTGGGCTTCCCTTTCCTCCACATCCTCACCAACTCTTGTTTTCTCCTGTTTTTTTTGATGATAGTCATTCTAACAGCTGTGAGGTGATAGCTCATTGTGGTTTTGATCTGCATTTTGCTGATGATTAGTAATGTTGAGCACCTTTCCATGTACTTGTTGGCTATTTGTACGTATTCTTTGAAAACATATCTATTCAAGTCTTTTGTCCATTTTTAAATCAGATTGTTTATTTTTTTTGCTATTGAGTTATATGAGTTCTTTATTTATCTTGGATATTAACCACTTATCAGATATATGGTTTGCAAATATTTTCTCCCATTCTTTATGTTGCCTTTTCATTTTGTTCATTGTTTTGTTTGCTATGTGGAAGCTCTTTAGTTTGATGTAATCCCACTTGTTTATTTTTGCTTTTTTGTTTGTGGTTTTTTTGTCATATCCAAAAAATCATAGCCAAGACCAATGTCAAGGAGTTTTCCCCCCAGTTTTCTTCTACAAGTCTTTTTTTCATTGCGGTCATAATAGTTTACAACATTGTGAAATTTGAGCTGTGTACTATTCTTTGTCAGATTCCATATGACTGTGCCCTTCACCACTTGTGCTCTCCCTGCACCTTACTTCCCCTGGGTAACCACTAAACAGTTCTCTTTGTCCATGAGTTTGTTTATGTTTCACAAATAAGTGAAATCATATAGTGTTTGTCTTTGTCTGGCTTATTTCACTTAACATAATACCCTCAAGGTCCATCCATCTGGTTGCCAGTGGGACAGTAATGTCTTTTTTATGGCTGAGTCGTATTCCATTGTATATATATACCACATCTGCTTTATCCAATCATCGGTTGATAGGCTCTTGGGTTGCTTCCACGTCTTGGCTGTTGTGAATAATGCTTCAATGAACAATAGGGGTGCCTAAGTCTCTTTGTATTGTTGATTTCAAGTTCTTTGGGTAAATACTCAGTAGTGGGATGGTTGGATCATATGGCATTTCTATTTTTATTTTTTTGGGAAATCTCCATACTGTTTTCTATAGTGGTTGCACCAGTTTGCATTCCCCCCAGCAGTGTATGAGGGTCCCCTCTTCTCCACACCCTCTCCAACATTTGTTATTTATTATCTTGGTGATTATAGCCATTCTAACAGGCATAAGGTGATATCTAAGTGTAGATTTGATTTGCATCTTCTTGATGATTAGTGATGTTGAAGATCTTCTCATGTGTTTATTGGCCATCTGTATATCTTCTTTGGAAAAATGTCTGTTCATATTCTCTGCCCATTTTTTGATCAGGTTATTTGTTTTTTTTGTTGTTCAGTTGGGTGAGTTCGTTATCTATTATGGAGATTAATCCCTTGTCAGATATATCACTTGCAAATATTTTCTCCCAATTGGTGGGTTGTCTTTTTATTTTGATCCTAGGTTCTTTTGCTTTGCAGAAGCTCTTTAGTCTGATGAAGTCCCACTTTATTTTTTCTTTTGTTTCCCTTGTCTGAGAAGACCTGGTATTCGAAAAGATTCTTTTCAGTTCGATGTCAAAGATTGTACTACCTATATTATCTTCCAGGAGTTTTATGGTTTCAGGACTTATCTTCAAGTCTTTGATCCATTTTGAATTTATTTTTGTGTATGGTGTGAGATAATGTTCTACTTTCATTAGTTTGCGTGTGGCTGTCCAGTTTTCCCAACATCATTTATTGAAGAGATTTATCTTTTCTCTATTATATGTTCTTGGCACCTTTGTCAAAGATTAGCTGTCTTAGATGTGCAATTTTATTTTTGAGCTGTCAGTTCTGTTCCATTGATCTGTGTGCCTGTTTTTGTACCAGTACCATGCTGTTTTGATCACTATGGCCTTGTAATACATTTTAAAGTCAGAAATTGTGATGCCTCCAGCTTTGTTCTTTTTTCTCAGGATTGCTTTAGCAATTTGGGGTCTTTGGTTGCCCCATACGAATTTTAGGATTCTTTGTTCTATTCCTGTGAAGAATGTCATTGGGATTCTGATTGAGATTGCATTGAATCTGTAGATTGCTTTGGGTGGTATGGACGTTTTAACTATGTTTATTCTTCCAATTCATGTGCATGGAATCTCTTTCCTTCTCTTTATTTAATCATCTATTTCTCTCCATAATGTCTAATAGTTTTCATTGTATAAGTCCTTCACCTCCTTGGTTAAATTTATTCCCAGGCATTTTATTCTTTTTTTTTTTTGCGATTGTAAATTGAATTGTATTCTTGAGTTCTCTTTCTGTCAGTTCGTTATTAGAGTATTGAAATGCAACTGGTTTTTGTAAGTTGATGTTGTACCCTGAACCTTTACTGTAGTTGTTCTTTATTTCTAATAGTTTCCCAATGGATTCTTTAGAGTTTTCTATATGTAAGATCATGTCATCTGCAAACAGTGAGAATTTCACTTCTTCACTCCCTATTTAGATTCCTTTTATTCCTTTCTCTTGCCTAATTGCTCTGGCCCAAACCTCCAGCACTATGTTGAATAAGAGTGGTGACAGCGGGCATCCTTTTCTTGTTCCTGTTTTCAGGGGGATGGCGCTCAGTTTTTCCCCATGAGTATGATGTTGGCTGTGAGTTTGTCATATATAGCCTTTATTATGTTAAGGTCATTTCCTTTTATCCTCGTTTTGTTAAGAATTTTTATCATATATATATAGCCTTTATTATGTTAAGGTAATTTCCTTTTATCCTCATTTTGTTAAGAATTTTTATCATAAATGGCTGTTGGAGCTTGTCAAATGGTTTTTCTGCATCTATTGAGGTGATCATGTGGTTTTTATTCCTCATTTTGTTAATGTGGTGTATCACATTGACTGATTTGCCGATGTTGAGCCATACCTGTGTCCCTGGTATAAATCCCACTTGATCATGATGCATGATCTTTTTGGTGTATTGCTGTATTCGGGTTGCCATTATTTTGTTGAGGATTTTTGCATCTATGTTCATCAGCAATATTGACCTGTAGTTTTCCTTTTTGTGTTGTCTTTGTCAGGCTTTGGTATCAGAGTGATATTGGCCTCGTAGAATATGTTAGGAGCATTCTATCTTCCCTAAGTTTTTGGAATAGCTTGGGAAGGGTAGGCATTAAATCCACTCTGAAGGTTTGGTAGAATTCTCCAGGGAAGCCATCTGGTCCTGAGCTTTTGTATTTTGGGATGCTTTTGATTACTGCTTCAATCTCTTCACTTGTGATTGGTCTATTCAGATTATCTATTTCTTCTTGCTTCAGCTTTGGGAGGTTGTAAGAGTCTGAGAATTTATCCATTTCCTCTAGATTGTCCATTTTGTTGGCATATAGCTTTTCATAGTATTCTCTTATAATCTGTTGTATTTCTGTGATATCCATTGTTATTTCTCCTCTTTCATTTCTAATTTTA
>NC_060281.1:35089879-35099268 GCF_021613505.1 Equus quagga
CTCCCTTAATCACTGCCAGGCAGAAACTTGGATGATCCTCATGGAAATTGTCTCCATAAGAAACCAAACTATCACTGAATTTGTCCTCCTTGGTTTCTCTGACGTAGCTGAGCTGCATCTCCTTTTCTTTATTGTGTTCACTCTCATCTACACCTCCATCATCATAGGGAATATGCTAATCATTGTGGCAGTGGTTAGCTCCCCGAGACTCCACACACCCATGTATTTCTTCCTGGTTAATCTGTCCTTCCTGGAGATCCTCTATACCTCCACAGTGGTGCCAAAAATGTTGGAGGGCTTCTTGTGGGAGGCAGCCATCTCTGTGGCTGGTTGCTTGCTCCAGTTCTTTATCTTTGGTTCTCTAGCCACAGCTGAATGTGTCCTGCTGGCTGTCATGGCATATGATCGCTACCTGGCAATCTGCCACCCACTCCACTACCCACTCCTAATGAGACCCAGATGGTGCTTGGGGCTGGTGGTCATAGCCTGGCTCTCTGGCTTCATGTTAGATGGATTGGCTGTGGCCCTGATAGCCCAGCTGAGATTCTGTGGCCCCAATCACATTGACCATTTTTACTGCGACTTTATGCCTTTGATGGGCCTGGCCTGCTCAGATCCCAGCATAGCCCAGATGGCAACATTCATTCTCTCTGTGGTCTGCCTCACTGTTCCCTTTGGACTGATTCTCACATCTTATGCACGGATTGTGGTAGCTGTGCTGAGAGTTCCTGCTGGGGCCAGTAGGCGAAAGGCTTTCTCCACATGCTCCTCCCACTTAGCTGTAGTGTCCACATTCTATGGAACTCTTATAGCCTTGTACATTGCACCCTCTGCTGTCCACTCCCAGATCTTCTCCAAGGTCTTTGCCCTACTCTACACTGTGTTCACCCCTCTCTTCAATCCTGTCATCTACACCCTGAGGAATAAGGAAGTTCATCAGGCGCTACGGAGGATTCTATACATAAGCAAACGGAAACACTTAATTGAAGGAGGATGGTGGTGAGGATTTTATTTGGACTTTGCCTATCTCCATTGGGATGTCTGCCAGGATACGTTGGGGAGGAATGACTTTGTTCTCTTCTGATGCTCCCCTCTGTGAAGTGTTCTATTGTTACTCTAAAAATGAGGATAAAAGAGTAACAATCAAGTGCTAACAAAAAATTTTACTTTTATCCTTTATTACTGTTTTATTAAGTAGGCAATGGATATTAATATAGAAATAGATAAGCAAAAATAGCAGCACAATACAAAACCTGGGAATAGTGTATTGTGTGTGTGAATGTATATATATATAGTTCATTTATGGATGTATGTAATCTGGTTTTCCGCTGAATATTATGTCTTGAGCATCTTTCTGTTTCAAGAAGTATGTACTAATTTATTCTTCTGGGCTTTTTAGTATGGTTAAACATGATTTATTTAAATGATCTCCTATTGTGGGAATTTTGGGTTGCATTCAGTTCTTTCACCATACAAACATAGTTTACATCCAGATATTCCTATAATAAGTTCTTAGGAATTGAATTGCCAGATCTAAAGATATGCATATTAAAAAAGTTTAAAACTGAATGAGTTTTATTTATTTTTAGCTTTTGTATAACATTTCAAATATACACAAAAGTAGAGAGAATATATAAACCCCCATGCTGCCATCATCTGGCTTCAATATCAACATTGCCAATGCTGTCTCAACTACCCACAACTCCTATTTTTCTGGAAAATTTTAGGGCAAATTCAAGATGTGTAAGTTGTGTAAGTATGTGTTCCATAGGCAAGTATTTAGTATAGTCTCTGACTGATAAAGACATTTTTAAAAAACATGCCAACCCTGCCATTATGATACTTAAGACAATTATCAATATTTCCTCAATGTCATCTAATGTATAAGCCATGTTCACATTTCTCCAATTATCTTTAAGTATATTCTTAAAATTAGGATGCAAATGGGGTTCGCATAATGTATCTTGTTATGTTTCTTAGTGCCTTACTTCACTCTTCCCCTCTTTGTTTCACATCACTGAGTTATTGAAGAAATTGGGTTATCTGTCCTGTAGAATGTTCCATATGCTAAATTAAACTTATTGCTTACTTATGGTTTTAACTTTTATTCCTGGGTCTTGTATTTGTTATAAACTCATTTTCTGTCCATCTCAGGCTATCAATAGTGATGCTATAGCTGGGAATGCCTGGGGCACTCACCTGGGCTGGCACTTCTTGTGGTGAGCCCTCACAGACATTTCTCTGACCCGAGACAATGTTATGGGTAGACTGGCCCTTGTGGTTCTTATTATGATGGCAAGATGACCTCAGCTATACACATAAGGAAACTATGAAAAAGCAAAATTTATTACTCATCTCCTAGAGGATATATGGGATGTCTGGAGCACGCAGAGAGGTTTTGGGTAGAGAGAGAGAGAGTATGGACCTGGAGCTCTCCCTTTGTTGGGGCTGAGGATGAGGGGCCTAGGATATTGTGGATTCACTCTTTGTTGGCCTTAAAACATAAGAGTGGGAATTAAAGCTTGAGAAGGGAATAGCCAATAGCCAGGCCACTTACACAGTCAGTTATCTAGGTCACCCAGGGCATTCTAAAGGAAGAACTTAATGGGTGGGATGGCCTGGCTCTTTATCTAGTTGTGTAGTTGGATATATATTTCAAGATGGATGTCTTTGAAACGGATGCCTTGGCAATCAAAAGCAAATACCACACACTTACATTACAATAAACAATGCTAATTGTCAGGCATACCACAAAACTGATGTCGAGTTAGAAGCTTGATTAGATCTTTGTTATCTGTTTAACAGAGTATTCCAAAGTTGAATTAATCATCAACTTTCATCATGGATGCTAAAAATATTAGGTTAAAGGTTGATTGGGACTGTTGCCACCTGAACCCACTGGTCAATAATATAAACAACATCACTAACAGTGGGACAAGCAAATATTGTCTGCTTCGTGAGATGATGCAATAGAAATAGTGTTTTTCTAGCAGACATTTCAAATTATGGAAGGTCATCATGAACTTGAGTAAGCTTGGTTTTATGCTTTGGTAATATGGATTTGTGGAAAATGCAAGGTGCTTTGGAAGCCTCTCTAGCATGACATGGCTCACCTTCCAAATTCTCTCTTGCTGGTGGACATAGTCAGGGCTTGGCTTTAGGCTGTGTTAGGTCAGGTCAAGAGGAGGCCTTACTCAAGGATGTGGTTATTACTCTTAAGGCTTAGACGTTGTGTCCAGTTGATGACAGGGCTATTAATGAGGTGTTGATGAAATTTCCCCACTTTAGCAGAGCCAGAACAACTCCCTTGCCTGGTACCGCTCTTCCTCAGCCCTGCTCAACTTCTAGGGTCTGTTTCATTTCAATCCGTAGCAGCTTCTCTCTGAAGTCTCAAATGGTCTTTCCCTTTACATGTGAAATCTGATTGTCAGTCACAGCTCACAGACCCCTCCCCACCTTCAAATGTGTCTTGGGTCTCCACTACACAGAGAAATCTCTCCTCTCTGATGTTCTGTCGTACAGTTTTCAGTTGCTTAGGTGCCCCAAATTTTGATTTCTGCTTTCTCAGATCAATGGGATTGCCCATCTGTTGACTCACTACCCCAGGAGTTTTCCATGTAAAATTCAAAACCGGCCCTCGTACACAGGGGACAAAGAGAGACCAATGAAAGAGGCAGACCACTCCACATTGGCAGGTGGCAGTTTCAATAAGCATCAGAATCTACGTATGAGGCTTATCTTGGGTATCCACAAAACAAGTGGAGTCCACACCCACCTGCCAGAATCGTAAAAGCTTATATAGAGGCCTAAGGGGTTCATTCATGTACATAGTTCCGATGATCTCAACAACACTTTACTCTCTCCAGGCTGTGTCCTTGACAGCTCCTAGTGTGGACAGAACAGTGGTCGGAATGTACATTCCAGGGACAGGGGTTGGGGTAACGAGCATCTAATTGCCTGGGTCCAGCTTGTGAATCAAACAGCAGTCACATCCTCTCAATGACCTTCTCCAACACCACATTCTGTGCTTGAAATTCATTTATTTTGGCTATAGTCAGAACGCTGTCCCCAGGTAGAAAGCCTGGTGATTATGTCTCACCTTGTGAGCTTCTCTTTTAGGGATCACAGTCACATATTACCTGCTGTCCACTGCCCGAACAATTGACCCGTGTATTTTGTCTTGTTTTATAGTTATTTATGATGGAGGAGAGTCCACCACCAGTTAGTCGATCATGTCCAGAAGTAGACGTGTTTCATATTTTGAAAAATGGTTTTCTGATGGGAAATGCCTAATTAGACTGTTATTATAAGAAGTTCATCTAAGGTTTTCTTTGATGAAGGCTGACCATCCTCTTTAATACTTCTCACAACTCCTTCTTTATGGTAGGTGCTCAATATATACTTTCAGAATTGGATTAAATTATACTGAATTACGATGAGAAAAATGAGTGGGGATAATTGTGTTGGTGACGATGGTGGACAGGTATGAGAAGTGCTTAGTGATACTTATTGTCAAGTCCTTGTTCCAAAACCCCAGGTCGCCACCGTGATACTTTATAAATACCACCCAAAGTCACAAGATGCATGGCCGTGTGTGTGTGTGTGTGTGTGTGTGTGTGTATACATATATAAATATATACATATATTCAAAACACATAAGTTTGTCTTATCTTGCCCTGGGCCAAGGTATTATAAACTAGTAACATCAGTTAAACATCTGTATTTACAACAATTTTCACCCGAAAGACCCCAGAAAGGGAGTTCTTGTGTTCCTTCTCAGAAACCAGTTTTTATGGGGAAAATCTTTGTATCCATTTGCTTTCCTTTATCTTCACTTGTTATTCCCAGGCCAGTTAAATTTGGGCTTCAGTTCCTGTCCTCAAAAATCCTATAATATATCTTCTAATGAGGCACTGAATGAACTTGGTATTACATCTTAACCTGCTACTGATGCCCTAGATTATTGTTACTGTCACTGGGTTCCTGACCGCTTATTGGAATTTTGACCTCTGTTGCTCACCTCTACAGCACACAGAGGCTGGCTTCCCTTAGATACATCATTGTGAACGGCATCCAGTATTCAGCTGAAGGATGGACATTCAGAGAAAGAGAAAAATGTTTATATTCACTGGATCCTGGGGAATAGGAAAGACTGCTTCTAGGACCTGGGGAAATATCAACTTGGATTATCCAGTCTATATAGAAGTCCACCTTATCCACAGCGGATGTGTTCCAAGACCCCCCAGTGGATGCCTGATAGCATGGATAGTACTGAACCCTATATATGTTATGTTTTTTCCTATACATACACACCTATGATAAAGTTTAATTTATAAATTAGGCACCATGAGAGATTAACATCTAATAATAAATGAGAACAATTACAGTAATGTACTGTAATAAAAATTATGTGAATGTGGTCTCTGTCTCTCTCAAAATGTCTTATTGTATGTATTGTACTCAGGGTAGCATATAGACTGTGGATACGCTGGACAAAGGGATGATTGATGTCCTGGGTGGGATGGAGTGGGAACAGTGTATAATTTAAAACTTAGGAATTGTTTATTTCTGGATTGTTGATTATCCATTTATTATTTTTGGACCTTGGTGACTGGGGGTAAATTAAACCGCAGAAAGTGAAACTGCAGATAAAGAGGGACTACTGTAATCATTCATTTGAAAATAATTTTCTGAACACGCGCTGTATGAACTCGTTAGATTAGAACTGGAAAGAAAGCATTAACTTCTAAATGATCCAGCAAGACAGTCTGGGCTGTGCATAGGTCAGATGCAGATGCTGAGCAGAGAATCCAGTCTGAGAGTCTCAGGGGTCCTCATACTAAGTCAGAGCTCTGTCTAATCCAACTACATAGTTCTCTTGAATAGAATTAATCATCAGGTATTTAATCCAACCATATAATGTACAATGTACAATAACATAAAGTGTAGGAAGTGGTCCAAGTAAACACAATACGTAGTCATTGCTTTGACATAATATATGGTATGTATGTATATATATATATATATATATATATATATATAAAGAAAAACAGGACATGTCATAGTGACTGAACTAGTTATAGTTCACTGTCTTTATAATGCAATGCAATAAATTCTTTCTCTGCATCGCCCTGTGACAACCTATATCTGAAAGAAGAATCCCTTTATTGAGTGATGCAAAGACCATTTTAATTTTGAGAACAAAATTAGTAAATAAAACACAAGAAATTTTTTTTTGTTCCATTACAAAACAGAGTATTTAAAAAATCCTCCTACTTTTAACTATTTTCCAATTCTCAACCATAGGTATCAGAACATCCCCAGAAATTCTCAATCATAGCACAAATATAAAAAAATCCTGTGGGGTCGGCCCCGTGGCAAAATGGTTAAGTCCACAAGCTCTGCTTCGACAGCTGGATTTCGTAGGTTCCGATTCTGGGCAGGGACATGGCACCACTCATCAAGCCATGCTGAGGCGGTGTCCCACACAGCAGAAGTAGAAGGACCTACAACTAGAATATACAACTATGTACTGAGGGGCTTTAGGGAGAAGAAGAAGAAAAAGAAACAAACAAAAAGAAGATCGGCAACAGAAGTTAGCTCAGGTGCCAATCTTTAAAAAACAATCCTGAAAAATGAGGAATTAAAAGAGGAAAGTCCATTTAAACAAGTTTCCACTCTTACTTATGGTGAAGGTACTGGTGGTATTGACGGGGATAGTACTGAAGATGGTAATTTGTATAGTGACTCTGATGACAACAGAGATCATATCAGTTATAATAAAGCTAAATGTGAGGATCTTCATTATTAAACCATTGATAGAAATGGCAGTGGTTATGAAAATGGCAGTAGTGATGGCTATAGATGATCAAATTTCCATAATATTAGTGTTAGAAGGCAAACACTAATCAACACTTTTTCAGAATTCTTCTTCATCAGCTGTACATGATTTTCAGCCCTGCTCATTGAGAGCATCCCCACTGATTCCCTGACCCCAAATCAGGGGATACTGATCAGTGTTGGAGTGGTCTGATAATGAAGTATGTTTGTGGTCAGTATTACACTCAAAGAACTTTCTGGAAACTGAAGGTTTGGGGGTAGTTTGAACAATAAGTAATCGCTCCATATAACTCTGCCTAGAAATCTAGACTCTTTTAAAGCAGCAATATTCCTTAACTTGTTAAAGATATTCAGAAAGCCATGTCAGGACCATTATAAGGAAAATCTTTGGGAGACTTAGTAAGCTTGGTCTCTCAGAGCAGAGCCCACAGATTCATTAGCAGAAACAGATTGTTACTAGCTCTCTTACAAACCAGGGATGGCTTTCACTCATATTTCCCTTTTCTTTACCACTAATCTTTTTTATTCTTTTTGCTTATATCTCCTTTCTCCCCTCCTTTCCTCCATTATTTTCTTCCTCCTGCTTATTTCTTCTTTTCCCATTTCTTCTCCACACTTTCTTCCCGTTTCTCTCTCTCTCACTCCCTTCCATGAAGTGGTCAACCTCTACTCTCACCCAAATGCATGTAACACTCTTTTCTCACCATTACCTTTTTATTACATACACATTTTTGGCTCTGAAATAGCCTGATGGGATATGATGGGAAATCCAGCTACACTCATGGGCTGTGTAAAATAAAAAGGCCTGGGAATGGGAGACATGATCCTGATTGGGGAGATGGAGACTTCAGGTCAGTCAGTCCTCAGGGAGTTATTTCACTCCCTTTATGGGCATGACTTTTAGTGGGTGCTCTGAGGGGGCTGAGGCTGTGTGGATCAAGGAAGCTTAGAGTCATAATAACTTTAATCAGATCCTTGGTTTAACAGTCCAGTATTTTCTATCTTATATTGATAGCAAGGTTATAATAAAAGGATCTAGTTGATTTCCATCACATTTTCCTTTACTTCAAATCCCAAGCTTCCCCCATAATCCTCTGGGGTCTACCATCTGGCAGCCCACACACATCACATTACAGTTTGGGGTGGGGCATTCATGGACAGGACATGGCCTCTGGCCACCTAGAGGTTGCTTTCTGGCTGGCAAGACAAGAGGTCCATACAGAAAAACCACTGGTTCAACACAGAAGGCTGAGTATGCTGAATGTCAGATGAGTGTTCTAGAGCATTGCTACTCAGAGTATTGTCTGTGGACCAGTGCCTGTCTGTGAACTGTTTGTTACCAGTTTGTGATGGGTAAACATGTAAATTAAGAGAAAGCATTTGGAAACTTTTATAGCAATTTGACATGGCTACAGCATCCAAGCCTGTGATGAGTGGACTCATTTTATTGACCAAAAGAATGAAAAAAACCCCTGGTCCTTCTCCATAGATAGTTTGAGAAGCACTGGTCTAGAGAATAAGTGTTATGTGGAGTCGGTTGGTCAAGGATGGCTTCATGGGGGACGGAGGTGGTGTAAGATGAGTAGAAATAATTAACTATGGAGAGAGGAGAAGCAAGGAAGGTATTCAAGGCAGGAAGAATCATGAGAGAAAACTCTCAAAGGGAACTGGACTTACTTGATGATGGTAAATAGACCAGTCTGCCTAGCTAGCTTGGGTCACCTTAGACAACAGAGGTGGTTACAAAAACCGGTGTTAGGCAAGTTGAATGAACTACATGGCCCAAGTCTACCTTTGAAACTAGCCTCATCATCTGTGACACTTTGTTCTGTGGGCCATGTGCAGCCATTCTAGAATTGTGAGAGTAAAATGGATCATATGTATGTAGGATATAGGGGAAGTGGACGTAAGTTGGTTGAAGGGTGGTAGTTCAAAAAGAAGCGTTAGACAAGTTGAAGAATGACTATCTGAAATTTGTCTTTTAGAGTGTCATGCTACAGAGCCTACAGGGAAAAATAGCTGTGGATAGTTAAGCAAGAAAGTTTTGATCTTCTCATTGATCCAATAGGATTCCTATTTCCTAAACCTGAGCTGATGTCACAGCTGGAGCTAGGTGAGGAGCCATGTATTCTCCAAGCCCCAAGACCTCCTGATCTGGGGCTTAATCCTACCTTTTCTGCAGGTGAGAGGGCTGGGTGCAAAGTATGGTAATGAAGCAGAAGGGAAGGTTTCAATATTTGGGCAAGGGATTGGATGAGGGGGAAATCAAACTTACTCTTTATTTTGTTTTCCTTTGTCATACATCCCCTTACCAATCTACTCATCCAATTGTTAATTTGGGGGAAATTCAACTTTGCCAACTGCACCCTTTTGTCTTTTGTTGTTCCCAGCGTCAGTCCCTGCTCTCAAATGTATTTGCCACGTATACTTTCTCACCCTGGAATTGTCATTCTTCTTCAGTCCCCATGCTGCCCCTTGTGGCTTCTCATCTGCTGGGTTTATATGCAACTTATAGCTATCTCTGAGTTCTTTAAAAGAGATGCATCTGT
>NC_060281.1:35099368-35111451 GCF_021613505.1 Equus quagga
TTTCTGTGATATCCATTGTTATTTCTCCTCTTTCATTTCTAATTTTATTTATCTTAGCTTTCTTTCTTTTTTTCTTTGTAAGTCTTGCTGGGGGTTGTCAATTTTGTTTACCTTCTGAAAGAACCACCTCTTTGTTTCATTGATCCTTTCTGCTGCCTTTTTTGTCTCAATAGCATTTATTTCTGCTCTGATTTTTATTATTTCTCTCCTTCTGCTGACTTTGGGCTTTGTTTGTTTTTCTTTTTCTAATTCACTTAGGTATAGTTTGAGATTGCTTATTTGGGATTTACCTTGTTTGTTAAGGTGAGCCGGTATTGTGATGAATTTCCCTCTTAATGTGACTTTTGTTGCATACCATATGAGCTGGTATGGTATATTTTCATTTTCCTTTGTCTCCAGATATTTTTTGGTTTCTCCTTTAATTTCTTCAGTGAACCCTTGGTTGTTAATAGCATGTTGTTTGTCTCCACATCTTTGTCCTTTCTCAGCTTTTTTCTTGTAATTACTTTCTAGCTTTATAGCATTATGATCAGAAAAGATGCTTGTTATTATTTCAATCTTCTTAAATTTATTGCTACTTGCCTTGTTTCCCACCATATGGTCTATCCTTGGGAATTTCCATGTGCATTTGAGAAGAATGTGTATTCTGCTGTTTTTGGATGGAGTGTTCTATATATGTCTATTAATTCCAACTGGTCTTGCTTTTCATTTAATTCCAATGTTTCCTTGTTGATTTTCTGTCTGGATGATCTATCCATTGATGTGATTGGAGTGTTGAGGTCCCCTGCTATTATTGTGTTATTATGATTATCTTTTTTTAGGTTTGTTAATAGTTGCTTTATGTACTTTGGTGCTCCTGTGTTGGGTGCATAGATGTTTATAAGTGTTACGTCTTCTTGATGGAGTGTCCCTTTCATCGTTATATACTTCCCCTCTTTGTCTCTCTTTACCTGTCTTATCTCGAAGTCTACTTTGTCTGATATAAGTATTGCAACACCTGCTTTCTTTTGTTTGACATTAGCTTGGAGTATCACCTTCCATCTCTCCACTCTGAGCCTGTGTTTGTCATTGGAGCTGAGATATGTTTCCCGGAGGCAGAATATTGTTGGGTATTATTCTTTAATCCATCTCGTCATTCTGTGTCTTTTTATTGCAGAGTTCAATCCATTTACGTTTAGGGTGATTATTGATATATGAGGGCTTAATGTTGCCATTTTATCACTTGTTTTCTGGTTCTCCTGCATTTCCTTTGTTTCTCATCCCTTGCATTTTGGTCTACCAATTGAGTCATATAGGTTTTTTTTTTTATCTGGTGTTTCTTTGTTTTCTCCTTATTTATTATTCGTGTCTGTGTTCTGCTTTTTTGTTCAGTGGTTACCATGAGGTTTGTATTCACAATCTCGTAGATAAGATAGTCGACTTTCTGATGGCCTCTTATTTCTTTAGACCGAACTGATTCAGTCCCTTTCTTCTAACCCTTCTAAGTTGTTTTTCTCACATCTTATTCCATTGTGTGTTGTGAGTTTGTGATTAAAATGACAAGATTATCTTTGTTTTTGGTATTTTCCTTCCCTTTATCTTTAATGCTATTCTTGAGTATTTGCTAATCTGTTCCGATGTATAGCTACAGTTTTATGATTTTGTCTACTTATTTATTTCCTTACTCTGTGCTTTGTAACCCCCTTCTCCCCTTTGTTTTTTCAGGTATGAGGGCCTTCTTGAGGATTTCTTATGGGAGGGCGGCGGTCCCGTGGCTACACACTCCCTTAGCTTTTGTTTATCTGGGAAAGTTTTTATTTCTCTATCATATCTGAAGGATATTTTCACTGGATAGAGTATTCTTGGCTGAAAGTTTTGTCCTTCAAAGATTCGAATATGTCATTCCATTCTCTCCTAGGCTGTAAGGTTTCTGAAGAGAAATCTGCTGAAAGCCTGATTGGGGTTCTTTGATAGGTTATGTTCTTCTGCCTTGCTGCCTTTGGTATTCTTTCTTTATCATTCACTTTTGCCAGTTTCACTACTATACGCCTTGCAGTAGGTCTTATTACATTGACATATTTAGGAAATCTGATAGCCTCTGTCACATGGCTTTCCATCTCCTTCCCTAGGTTTGAGAAGTTTTCTGCTATTATTTCTTTGAACAAGCTTTCTGCTCCATTTTCTTTCTCTTCTCCCTCTGGAATACCTGTAATTCTTATTTTCCATTTCCTAATTTAGTTGGATATTTCTCAGAGACAGTCTTCATTTCTTTTTAGTCTTAGTTCTCTCCCCTCCTCTATCTGGAGCATTTCAATATACCTATCTTCACTTATGCTGATTTGCTCCTCTATGAAGTCTGCTCAAGTGTTCAGGGGATCCATATTTTATTTTATTTCTTCCATTGTGTCCTTCATCTCCAATATTTCTGATTGATTCTTCTTTATAGTTTCAATCTCTTTTGTGAAGTAGCTTCTGAACTCATTGAATTGTTTCTCTACTTTTTCATTTAACTCATTGATTTTTTTGATGATAGGTATTTTGAATTCTCTGTGATTTAGATTACATATTTCTGTGTCCTTAGCACTGATTTAGAGTACTTGTCATTTCTTCTCTGGTCGGAAGATTTAATATAATTTTTGATTCTGCTAGAGGATGTGGCTGTGTTTTTGAGCATCGTGGTATTATTTGGTGGCAGGTACCACGTATCGCCACTGGGTTGGGGTCAAGAACTGTGTATTCTGAGCCCTCTGCATTCTGCTGAGATCCTAGGCACTGGAGCCTACCCTGGGCAGATGGTGGGGGAGGGGTGCTTTCTTCTGTGTGCTCTTGGGGTTTTCTCATTCTGCCCTCACTATCTGGGGTGTTGGCTTGATGAGGTCCCCTCTGAGCTAGTTTTCACCTTGGTAGGGGTTTTCCCCTAGGCTGTGAGGGCCCTCAGAGATCTTTGATGTTCCTGCGAACGAATGTCCCCTCCTCTATTCCTTCCCTCTTGGAGGCTGCCTGTGGTCCCACATCCCAGTCTTTTTGGGAGGGCATGAAGTTTTCTCTTACCCAATTCCACCTCCTCCAAAGGGGCCTCCAATTTCTCTGCCCTCCATGATATGGCTGTATGGGTCTCTCAGACATCTTTTGTGTTGTCTTTGGATGTCCTCTGCTGGAGTATGAATGTCTTTTTAGTTGTATGGTGGAGGGGAGCGATTACTGGGAAAGTTCACTCTGCCATGATACTGAAATCACTCTAGGTTAATATTCTTATTGGGGAAAATGATGGATGTTTATTTAGGTCCATCATAAAGCCTAAGGTAGCTAGAGTTCTTTCCATTGTTTGGGCTCTAAACAGCCTTTTGACCTGTTATTTGACTTCCTGAAGAAGGTGATTGTGAAATTGATCCCACTACTCAGGCCAGATGTGCTGTCCATTAGGAAGTGGTCAGTCATCATTCTGACTCTAAAGCAGCCTCAAGTGAAGTCAGTTTTGGTAATTCAATCCCTTCGCTATGTCCCAGTCTCTGACAGGTATATTATTGCTCACATTCTAGGCACACTGAGGCTGAAGCAAACTTGACCTCTTCTAAAACAGGGAGAGAGGTGGCTTTTAACCTTTGTACTTCCATCTCCCTATTCCCTACAGTGGCTAAATGTCTAACTTCAGTCCTGTGCTGCACCTCTACCCTTGTTTCTCCCTGAGCATAGTATTTTCTCTGTTCTGCTGCAAATAAAGTCAGCCACCTTCCTGCTGATCTTCCTGGCCTGCCCTTCCCTGGCAGAACTTTGCGGCCAGATATCTGGGTGGGTGATGAGAACAGATCCAGGTTAAAATGCCACAGCTTCTCACTGTTTTTGCTGAGGTTTAGGACATTACTCTTGAATAAATGCTTCTCAATTTATTGGAGGTCTTTGGTCAATTTCCAGAGTCCTTGCATGGCTGTTTTTGACAAATTTGTCGAGTTTTATTGTTGGTAAGAGTATTTGCTGAGTGTCTGCCCCACTCAGCCATACTGGCAGTCCTCCTGCACCCTCCCAAATGATTATGAGCCAAACAAAATCAGGGAATTAAATCTACTAAAACTAAGTAGAAGTAACTTTATATCGGTTTTCTTTTTGAGTCATCTGAGTTTCTGATGAGAAGGCAGATCATGGAGTTTGAAGCATTGTGGACATCATGAATATGTGTCTCTCTTTATTCCTTTATTTTTTCAAGTGCACCATTCAGCAAATATTTATTAAGCAACTACTTAATAACCCTAAGAGACCTGTTAAGTGTGTCCTGTTTCACCCATTTTACAGATGCAGAAGGCAGCTTAGAGATACTGAATGATTTGCTCAATGGTTCAATATTAGCCTCGACGCTAGGGCACAAATCTCCTGATTTGCACTCCAGTACATTTCCACCCTTCTCTAACTTTGGTCTCTGCTTTCCCCCACATGTGACAGGCCATATGTTTTAAGCCAGGATTCACATTTCTGGAAATTTATCTACTGAAAGTGAAATAACAGTAGATAAAGATATATGGAATAGAATGCTTATTGCAACATTGTTTGTAATGAAACACGTGGATAATTAGGTAAAGATGCAGATTTAGGAAAACATTGAGTTCATATTTTTATATTATGGGTTTAATACAGGTAGTAAAAACAATATAATAATTATATCAGTACCTTTATACATATATGAGTGTGTATTTGTAAGTGTATATTTCTCTTCATGGGGAAAAGTGTAGAAGAATACACAAAGGAATTCTGAACATGGGTTACATGAGGAGGGGCTGGCAGATGATTGGACAGGTTGGTGGAGAAGAAGAAAAATATATGGAATAGGAAAGAAGAACAGGAGAAAGCCAAAAATAAAAAATAAAAAGAAAGAAGATTCACCAAAAGTGTAGCTCTAAATACCCCTGTGCCATACATGATATCATGCCATTTATATAAAATCATATATTGTGTATATTTTTATGCAAAAAGACATTTCAGCATATTGTGATCCATATCTACTGCTTTGTAGGTAATAGTACACGTGCATGATGCATATAAATGTATATACACATTGTTTAGTGCAAAAAGCAAATTTGAGAGTAACGTATATTGTGAGTCTATTTTGGTGGAAACACACATGTAAACTCTCAAGTCAACCAATCAGCTGAGCAGTCGGAGCTAACTCCCTTGTCTATGTGCATGTGTGTGTGTATGCGTGTGTGTGTATGTGGTGTATGTATGTGTATCATCAGTTGGGTGCAATGTTTGTAGGGAAGAAAGTGAGAATATTCTTTTTATTTTAGATGCTATTACTTTATTTGTAAAGTTACAATAAGCGTGTATATATGCACATATATGTTTGTGCAAGAAAAAGGATTCATACCAGGCTATTACAGATAATCCTTGGTGTATGCATGTGTGAGGGGGATTAGCAGCATAATGATTGGGAGAGATGATAATGCTTTTATCTTTTTTCCATTTGTTACAGTATGCATCTCTACTTTTGTAATTTGATACATAAAATAGAAATTAAATAAGAAAACAGTTTACATGGTACTTGGGAAATATGTAAAAAATTTAAACTGGCAAAATCTTTACATGGTAAAAAGTTAAAATATATGCAATGGAAATTGTGTCTTTCTATGGTGTCAGCTCCCTGGTACCCTTACCTAGAATATTGGTGAAGTTGGAGTTAAAACTTTGTTGACTATGTACATACTAACATGTGAGTGGTTTATTGTTTTTTAAACAAGTGGAAACAAATGAAAGCACACTGTTTTATACCTTATTTTTTCCATTTAACAAGATATCATGGAAATCTTTTGCATGGAAATAATCATGCACATGTTTGTGTAGGTAAAGGAAAAAGCATGTAAAGACAGACACCAACATCTCAACAATGGTTCCATCAGTTGGGTGGAATGTTTGGTGGGAAGAAAGAGAGAATATTCATTTTTCTTTAGAGGCTACTATTTTATTTGTATTGTCATGATAAGGTTGAATCATATTTATGATTTAAGCTATTGAATTAAGAAATGTAGGGCAGTCATTTACATTTAGCTATAGACAGTGGGTCTTACAGTAGTTCAGAGAAGGGAGTTTTCTCTGTTGGTCTGTTAGTCAGGGAGAAAGTGGGAGCTGAAGCAAGGGTCTGACTCAGATAAACGATAGAGAATGCCTGAACACACTTTTTGGGATGAGAATTCAACGGATCAGCCTAATTTCTGTAGAGCATTCACAGAAAGGAAGAGTGGGAGCTAAGTTGTCGGCAGGCATTGGGACACGGAGGATATTGAAAGGCCACATAACCATTTGGATGTTACTTTGTAAGAACATGCCAGCTTCCTTCCCCTTAAAGCAGGCCCAGCACTGGCAAGGCTTTAATGATCTCTATAAAACACTCCTACCAAGGGTTGTGTCTGTTGAGATAGTTGCCTGGGATGATGTAGGGGAGGAATATTTCCTCTACCCACTGGGTCCTTCTGGCTCGGCTACAAATTAAATCAACATGACACAGAACAACAGGAGAAAATCAAACAAAGTTTTATAACGTGTATACGTGAGAAACACTCAGGAGATCTGAGCAACTCACGAAAATGGTGGAGGCTATCATCTTAAATATCATCTTCAGCTAAAGACAAAGTAGGATGTTGGGCACAGTGGTTTGGGACTTCAAAGGTGAGGAAGGCAATTCGCATGGAATTGGAAAAGCAAATCTTTGGTAAACAGAACTTTGATAAGAGGGGGCTTAACAAGTATCCTCTCAGTCTACCAGATACCCAGAGTTACCTATGATGATGGCCTGTCCCGGGGACAGGCCTTTATCTTAAATTTCTTTTAAGCAATTAGGAGGAAGGTCAAGCTTCTTTCAGAGTCTTTTGTTCTTAAAAATAATCCAGCCTAAGAGACTCATTTTGAGGTGGCCAATTCTGATCCCCCACTGTGGTGAGAGGGCTTAGAGGCTGTAGGGTGGGAAGTGAAGGTTGAGAACAGTCTTCTGTGAGGACCACTATCGGCAGTGGTGTGGGAGGATGGAGTTAGGGATGCTGCAGAGAAATTAGGAGAATCTTGTGATGAGTTCTGATAAAGAGATTGGGAATTGGAGGATGAGACGCTTGGTAGAGAGCATCAGTCCCCATGGGGATGGAAAGGTGAATTTCCAAATGAATTGGTTTCTGCTTCATTTTTGGTCAAGCCAAAAGTTCAGGAAACTCCTCTGGAAAAAAACAAGTGTCTCAGGGGGCTGATACTTCTTGTTCATTTAAGGCTGCTCTCAAGAAAATCTGTAATTGGTTCTCAGGAGCCTCTCCCCTCTTGGCAGTTGTCAACCCTCTCTTGCAATAAAGGCAAGGACCTACAATACAAGGACAGAAGTCTGAGAGCTAGAAAAGGAGAAGGAGAGTAGAGGAGAGAATGGTTCCACAAAGTGGAGGGAGACAATCTTGGCATTTTTAACCAATGTCCTACATTATTTCAGATTGAGCTCAAGGAGGGAGGAAATTGAAGGAAGGAAACTTCAATATTCTGGAACTTCAGTAAATCTTAGCACATATTCTCCTCTTCACACTTTTTACTTTAGGATTGCTATTTCAGGTGAGTTTCCTATTTTTGTACAATTCTTTATAGCCTAGTTCACAGGTCCTTTAAAAACGTTGTGGAATTGGTCTTTATACACTTTTTCCCACTAATCAGTAACACATTTCATTAGACCCAGACAGTTAAAAAGTCTCTTTTTCGAAGGTATTTAAGGAAATTCCAGTATTCCTCTGGAATCCTAGTGTTGCTACATCTTCTATTGGACCTTTAAGAAGTCGATTTTCAATATTTCCTGCTGCATCTCAACTTCTTTCCTTTATCTCCTCTCTCCTGGAGATGCAGAACAGTAGACATTCATGTAAATAGCTTTAGTTGGAGGATGTTATAGAGTATGACACTCTCACAGCAACTATTTTCATAGTGGGAATTTATCCTCCTCCTTTCTTGTGGGGTAACAGAACTGGGATATGCTTAAAAGAAGTTTTTTTTTAAAAAAAAATTTAGCGTATTTTTCTGCTTTGCTATAGAGTAAATGCCAAAGAGGATTGAAGAGAGTTAACAGATTAAACATTCAATCTAAATTAAGATTTATTCATGTTTGTTTTTTGTTTATAAAAATAACGTGTTTAGCAGACATTGCAAAATATATGGCAATAATTTTTCTCATTCCCAAAGATGAACTAAAATTCAATTTGGTAGACTATATTTCTTAAGATGTTTTTTTCTTGGAATCTTCTTTGAATTTCTTTTCCAGAAATGGTGATAGTTTTAATTGAGGTCTTCCTGTTATGACTTTCACCTGTATAGAGTCGAGTCTGTGATTGGGTGTTTTTCAGAAGATAGACTGATTCTTTGCCCTATGTTCATTTCCCTATCAGTTAGGTGAAATTCATCTTGATGAATTTCAAACTCTTCCTGCATTTCTTGAAGTCCTCTAACTCTAAATTCAGCTCCTTTCCCTATCCCATGATCCCTATTTGTTTCTAATGGAATAATGATCTCTTATTGAGTAAACCCTGTTGTTGCTATGTCCTTCCCATTTCTCTACAATCTTCACTACCTTCTCTTTACTTCCTTCTTTCTCTCGATTCCCCCAATCGAGATAAGGTTGAGAGTGTGGTCGTCTGAAAAGCCAGGATTATGTTATGACATGAAAGTACTCTTCGCGTGAGTGAACTTTCAAAACACTCCCAAGAGCAATCTGGTTGTGGAGATGGAATGCAACCACATTTTCATGAACACTGCTAGTAGATTCTTTGACCACACACACACTTTTATTTAAATTAGGTGTTCAATTTGGGAATGTGAAGTGGAAATTTTTTTGTTTGATGTTGACTAGCTCATGTACAGGTGGATTATACCACCTTGACTTCATTGAAAACAGCTTAGTACCCTGAGCTCCCACAATATTTATATTTCAGTCGTTGCTGCCATTCTCAGCTAAGCTTTTGTTCTCTATCCACATCCCTCGATAAATCAGCATTGTTTAGCATTGTTCAGTGGCATAATGAAGGTAAACGGTGCCTGGGGATGTTGTAATATGTTTGTTCTCTCTATTTCCATGTTGTGTGTGTGTGTGTGTGGGGGGGTTTGTTTTGCCAAGATTGCAGTCTTTGTGGTGCCCTGCTGATTGCCACCCAGGGACATAGGCCTCTTACTGCTGCCCCTTTTTCACTGTCTTGCATCTGGAAATCAATGGAACTTTCTTTCCATTGGTTCCACTACTTGCTCTCGGCCTCATTCTGCATTCCCTGAAATAGCCTTTACAGGATAGTTGGAATGAGAGAGATGATAATATTGTTCTTTTGAACAAAGCCATGAAATGGATTGCAATAGGCACATGTCAGTTTTACAAAAAAATCATTGAACTTATGTTTGTCCTTGATTTCTTGTGCTGTACTCTACTTCTCTCTGGTTTCAGCTAGCTTAAGTGCTGTTATAGAAAAGAAGGAATACGCTTTATTTATGACCTGGAGAATGAATGAGTTGAATCTACAGAAATGTAAATCTTGGTTCATTATAGGAATAAATAACTAAGATTCAGTATGATCTGATGTTGGCACTGACTTCCTGGGGAGGTAGAAGTGGTGAGCTGTTTCTTACTCGAGAAGTTTTAGCCTGGTTTTCATGCCTACCTCTCCTCCTGGATCCAAGCCTCAGATTGAGCTTGGGCCAAAAGAATGATCTATGAGTTAAAAGAGGTCCACGAAGGAGTGCCAAGTTCATATCACAAGGAAGTACAGATGGGGTATAGGGAAAGGCAATAACTTCTAGAGGCAGAAGTTAGAGGATGGTAATAGAAGCCGTGGGCTTTCTAGGTCTATGAAGTACAGAACCCCTCTCTGATCACTTCACATGAGCTTGGTTATGAGAGTGGTGGTTTTAAACATTAAGTATTTGAGACTTCATCTTTGTAAGGACTTCCTTGATATGTTGGATAAATTTCAGTCTCTGTGATAAATTAACTAGCAGCCTGTTTGTGGAGGAGAAAGTGCAAACAACAAAATAATGAATGATCAATTCAAGGCAGCACACATTTGCACACCAGGGTTCAGTTGTGTGGAATCATTCTTCTTACCTTGGGTTTAGCTTCCCTAAAACTATCTAAATGCAAGTTGAACCAGGCTACCCTATTGTTTAAAAGCCATCAGATGTGCATTGTTGCCAACAGAATAAAGCTCTAGCTCCTTCTTTTGACAGAAAAGGTCCTCCCACTCCATGCTCTGGTCCTGGCCCACCTCTCTATCTCTACCTTACACTATTCTTCACCTCAATTCTAGTGCTTCTTCAGAAGTGCATTTCTTTTAATTGTCCTTAGCTCTTTTCCCCCAACACCTCCACCCTTTCCTCACATTCTATGCTGTTTCTTGCCTTAGTATGTACTCATGGTTTTCCTTTTACCTATAATACCCTAACCTCCATATTTTCCATTTTCCATAGCAATCATTGATCATTTCAGAATCACTTGCTTTCAGTAATATTTCTTCCAAGTTTAATTCATTAACTCTCTTTCAGTGTATTCCAATTATCAGTTGATTGTCCATCTTCTACACCAGATTGTAAGCTCCTTAAGAGTATGGGCTGGTTCTATTTGGCCTAGTATCCTCAGCATTGGTATGTCTTCTCTACGCTGGATACTTAGTATGTGATTGCTGAAGAAATGTAGGGCTCCATTTGTCAAGGAGGCTTCATGGAGGAGATAGAACCTAAAGTGGTCCTTTGAGGATTTCATAGTAGCAATAGGCAGAGGAGTGGGAAATGAGATTCTATGCAAAGAATTGTTTTTGCCTCAGGCAAAAGTACAAAATGGTATGCAGTGTAAAGTCTCCCACCCACTTGGCCCTCAGCCATCCAGTTTCCATCTTTTATACAATTGATGTTCTAGTCTATTTGTATTAAAGATAACTTACATTTTATGTGATAATGTAATATATACTTATTAATCTCATAATGTAGAAAATAAAATTGTTAGTATTTGGTATGTATATACATTTATATGAAAAAAATCCATATATATATCTTTTTTTTTCTGTAGCTTTCCCCTGTAGTCTTAAACATTTCACATATTCTCATGTCTCAGCGTAAACACACACATCCCTATGGATAGCATATGAGACTTTCCCTGCAGGTACACAGACCCATTTTTCAATCTCTAAAAGCTGAATTACACGACTTTGCTTTCATATATGTGTCGTCTGTCTGGAATGTTCTGCCTACTCTCCTCTCCTTTGTCTGGTCAACTATTACCCATCCTACAAAACTTATCCAGAAACTACCTTCTTCAAGGTGCCTTCCTTGTCCTGGATCCTCATACCACTGTCCATCCCCATGCTGGGTTTGGCATCTTTCTACTTCCACAGCACCTATACTTTCCCAGACATTATCTTTTATCACATTTCCACTATAAAATCTTGAATAATTTGATTAAACTATTTTTGAAAGAAGATTATTTTGGTAAAGGAGGGGAAAAACTAGAGAGTTGAAGTCTACACAGAAGGTAACTGTGCTAAGACAGTTGTGAAGAGGTTGTGAGATGAATGGTGGGATAGTGAGGAGGGAATATACAAGAATTTTCAAGGAACAATTGATGAGATTTCACTGATTGGGGAGTGGGGAATGAGAGAAGGTATTAAGATAAAGACGACTATGATATAGTGAGCTTGGGAGTCAAGGCACAATTTTCAAACCACTCATAGTGGAGTTGGTTGAGATTGGGGAAGACATAGGAATTTGTTTTTGATCATGCTGATTTTGAATTGAAGAGGAGACATGACCGGCAGGCATTTGGAGATATTCCACAGTTGCACATGAGGAAGGCTATATCACTGGTTATACAGATTGGGATGATGGGACTTGTTATATCATAGAGATGGTAGATTGATCTAATAGGGTACAGGGCTCTAAAGACTGAAATTGTGAGTTCAGATAAACTCTCTTGAGCCTTCAAGAACATGCGCAATTAAGGAGTGCAGGGGAGGAGAGGAGTTGGAGAAGGAGTAAGCAACTAAAAAAGGGACAGATGATGATTTTTGTAACTGACTCTTATTTTGGAAACTCACTTTTACCTTTTTCATTGTAGCCCTACTTATCTCAGG